>NC_056726.1:1693389623-1693509623 GCF_019279795.1 Protopterus annectens
TGGGCACTTCTTGGCCCAGTGGACTTCCCCGGTAATCAAACTGAAAATAAATAAATAAATAAATACATAAATAAATAGTCTATCTGATAAGACCACTCACAGTCATTCCCCTGACATTATTTTGGATCTGAAGGTACCATTCCTGGATCAAAGGTAATACAAGTGTGCTAAGGTTCAGGTGCAAAACTCATTAGTCAGGAAGGAACAAGCATTATGTAATTGAAATGTTTGGAAGGCGTCTAGGCTGGAGCACTAAATGATCTGGATTGGATCTGGGCAGGGGCTTGAGGACCCATATGTCATGTTGGATGGACTGGGATAAAACGATCTATTGCTATGGTAAGTCCATAACTTTCATTTCACACTTATTTATTCTAGTTGGCTTTTTGCAGGTCTTTAGTCACTCAAGGAAGGTTGAATAATTAGGCTTTCCAAATGCAATGGAGAGATAAAAGACAGCAAGTAGCATTAACCACTTGAATTGTATGCTGTCTCTTTGTTGTGCTGTGTTCTGAAAATAGACAGAAAGGGATAACAAACAATTGGTTTCTTAGAGAGTGATGCTGTTGATACACCATTATGCCCTTCATATTGTCCACTACTGCAGTGATCTGTGAAATATGAGTTATATCCTGCAAAGGATAAAACAGCTCGACAGCATTCAAATGTCAGGGTACCTTCCACACACACATACTGTTAGTCAGCTTGATTTCAGATGACTACAAGTCAGGTCTGGACAACAAATTCTTCAGAGCCTTCCATCTGGTAAGACAAACTCTTGTCTGTGGGCTTTCATGGACAGATAAGTTCTCTTTTAGGAAAAAAATCTTCCATTTTATTTATTTTTTTTACCTGTTTAAAGCAATGTTGTGTGAGAAACATATACTTTTAGCCTAGGAAAAAAGTATTTTCATTGTCCATCTCATGACCTTTATGCACTTTTAAAGGGGAGCACGCTTTTCACTTCTGTGGCTTAAGAATTATTAAAATTGTTTAAAACTACTTTTTCTCTGGAGAAACTGTATATATTTTACTTTCTAGGACTGTTTAAAGTGTTCAATGCACTTTTTATTCTGTTTCTTTTTCTTGGAAAATGTTACTTTAGTGTAACTTTCCTATTTTACTGAATATTGCTGCTAAGCTTCTCCAGGAAACAAACACCATGTTTGATCATGAAACAAACAAAAGGTCTCTCTGCCAGATCTTCTTCCAGCCATAGACTAGTAATTTGCATCAAACTCAGGTGGGCGACCCTGCAATGGCCAAACCTGGTTCTTCAAACCAATCACTTTTTCTTCTCATTCCTGTGGTGTTGTCTATAGAGCTACCATTGACTTGGGGGTTAGCCATGTAATCTATAGCTGCTTAGGTCTCCTCAGTGAGCAAGGAAGAGACACTCTTGTTGATCATGAGAGAAGGGGCAGGGAATATACTCCTGCTTAACCAGAATAGTATACCCATCCTGGGGTAAGCTGTTGCTGTCAATATTGGGTCTGTTTTACCACATTTTCTTGTCAAAAAGAGACAGAAAATGTAACCTTCATTTTCTCCTGTGTCAGCCACTCTGCGCAGGAGTAATTTACTGGCTTGTGTCAGGGTCTTGTATGGGCCCTTGCCCATTCTAGGAAGGGATTCCTCTTTCCTTAAAGAGGATCAAGAATTGCAATCTCTAGGAAGCCATGAAAAGATAGATGCAGTTTATTTTATGCAGGTTTCTGATTCAAATTCTGAGCAGAGTGTGGTATCTGAATCTCCCTGTGAGGAATTTTTTTTTTCTGAAACTAGTTCAAGGATTAATCCATGTTTTTCATGGGAAAATACAGAGATTTCTTATTCCCTATGAAATATTATGATTTGCTACAACTGGAATTTCCAGAACCTTCACCCTTCTTCCATTGATGTCAGTATCAGAGGATGTTTATGTCACAGCTTTTGGTTTCCCTGATAGTCTTCCTACTGCCCCTAAGACAGCAGGTAGCTTGTATAAAGTTCCCTAATCTTTCAAATTTTGATACAAAAATCTCAGACCTGATCAAGCAGCTATAGATTTAGTAAACCCAGCAGCTGTCAAACATTTTGTTAATTCTATTCTTTCTTCTTCTAATAAAGATGATAAAGCTTTTGTTACATTTGAGAAAAAAAAGTAAGTGCTACTGCAAGTTTAGGTTTTAAAATTCTAAACTGTCAGGCTCATATTTTGAAGTTTATCCTGACTAATTGTGAAAGTATGAGGAAAGTTTTGACTTTGGTTTCCTCAAAAATCTGCACTGTGTAGTTTAGCTTCTTCTACTTCTCAGGTCAATGCTCATCATTTGAAATGTGTTTTTGACTCTGTAGACATGACCTCCAAGGTTACTGCCACTGGTTCTGTTTTAAGGAGGTTTGTATTACTATATTTTCAGAACCACCCAGAAGATGTCAAAAATGAAATTCTGAATTCTCCCTTGGATAGAAATGTAGTTCTTTGACCCTATGCTGCAGATGTTATCAAAAAATGTGATGAGAGAAGTAAGCTGGTTTATGGAATCTCTCAGATTTGTTATCGATTATTCTCTAAATTTTCCAAGGAATTCTCTACTCCCTCATTTAGTTTTGGCAAGAAACAAAAAGAAACAGTCCCAATAGAATCCCAATAAGCAGACATTTAAAGAGCAATAGGTGGGAGCTTCCAAAAAGAAAGAAGGAATGTTCCAGAAATAAGGCCAGTCAAATAAGTCAGAATGACTGTGTATGGGACCTTGCTCCCCCTTTTCACTCCAACAGTCCCTTATTCTTTCCCAAACAATCTGAATCTACAGTTCTGTGTTTGTCAAAGGGGTGCTGATACAGATGGTAGTGGGATGAAATTCCTCTTTTACTGGGATTCCTCCTCATCCACCAGACCAAACTCTTCTCTTAACTCCTGTCTTACATCATATGCTACCTCGGAGAGTCATACAAGCTTTCCTCTGCCTCCAGAGTTAGGCATAGTTATTTTACACTAGAAAGTTTTAGTACCAAAGAAAGAAATCTCTTGTTGAGCAGTTTTTGATCTTACGTTACTGAATCAGTTTGTGATAGTGCCCTAGTTCAAAATGCTTTCACTTCCCAACTTGTTATCCGTTCTTCCTCATTTGAGTTTTCTAGTAACTCTAAATTTAAAAGATGCATATCATCACTTTGCTATTCATCCAGAGTTCAGGCATTTTGTAAGGTTTTGTGTAACTGATCACATTATCAGTTCTTTCCTTTACACTTTGGGCTATCCACTGCTCCAAGGGTGTTCTAGCTCCTGTGATAGCCCAATAAAAGCCACAGGGTACACACAGTTTTTGAGATTTAGATGACTTGCTTATTTTTTGCAGATTATTTTTAAGGTGTCAGAAGTGTCTCACCTGGGTATGGTTTCTCTTGCACAGAGAGGGATTCCAAGAGACATTCAAAAGTCTTTTTGACTGTGCCTCACATAACTGTGTCTCTGGGATATCTGCTACATACCTCAGTGTTAAAAGCTTTTCTTCCGCAGGAATAATTGATCTGCATTTAGATCTGTTCCAGGGTATTTTACATTCAGATGTCTGTCACTTTGTGGAAATACCTCAGGATTCTGGATCTCATGGTATCCATGCTTCTCAGGATACCTCTTGCAAGACACCACCTGAGAAAGATACAGTGACATTTAAAATCTCCTTGGCCCCAACATCAACACCTATCGTCTACTCAAATTCCATTTCTTTGATTTGTGAAAAGAGAAATCAGTTGGTGGAGGCATTACATTTCATAAAGTCCAGAACTCTCCCCCATGTTAAAAACAGTTAGTCTCAACAGACACCTCAAACTTTGCTTGGGGAGTACTGTCAATGGGTATAAAAGTGTAGGGTCTTTAGGACAAGGAAGACAGACCGAAACACATAAACATAAAAGAGATGCTAGCTCTTATAAATGCATTCAACTCTCTGAATCATCCATGGTCCATGAGACCATTGCAAGTGTTTACATACAATACCACAATGATTTGGAACATAAACAAGCAAGGGGGAACCAGATCATACCCCCTTTCCAGACTAGTTCCATCAGAGCAAAACTGTGTGCCAGATAAGTTGAGCAGATCCAAGGCAGACAAGCAAATGGTCTTCCAAAATATGCTCCACCTGCGGAAATTACTCAGTTATACCTTTTTTGCCTCCTCTGTAAACAATTGCCTGGCAAAATTCTGTTCCAGGACCCCATGCAATATGGCCTGATGGAAGACAGATGCTTTTTCTTTTCTTTGGACAGAGATGTTTCTGTATGCTTTCCACCCTCTTTACTGATTTGCACGGTACTTTTGAAGATTCAGAAGGACTCCCCAAAGATAACTGCTGTGACTCCCTTTTGGCCCAGGCAACAGTGGTTCTCCATTCTTTTTGGAATGGGTCAGGGACAATTAACACAAACTTCCTCACAAACTGGATTTACTCACACAAGATCAGGGATGTTTTGCACATCCTGAATCTAAACAACTACAGATGACTGCCTGGGTGATAGGCACATGTTTTTTGTTGGCGTGCAGCAGGTATTAATGGAGGTAAAATTACTGCTACTAGTAAACCATATGTAAGCAAATAAAAAAGGATTTCTAGGTGCCAACAAAAGAATCAGAACCCATTCTGGGTTTGTGTTTCTCTGATTTTACAATAGTTGTGATGGTTATTATTGTATGGCCTGACTTACTCCTCTGTAAAGGTTCATTTGTTGGCCATTTCAACATGTCTAACTTTGGATTACCTTCTTTCAATGCAGTCTCATGTGAAAATGTTTTTGAAATGGGTATTACATAAGAAGCCATATAGACAACCAGTGGATCCTCCTTGGGATTTAAATTTTTGTTAGAAAAGTTAACAGTTCCTCCATTTGAACCAATTCACCTGGCTAACTTGAGGTTCTTAACATGAAAACCAGTTTTGCTGATTGATCTGATCTGTTTAAGATTGTCTGAGTTGTGAGATGTTATGGCATTTCAACCTTATCTCATCTTCCTTGGTAATAGGTATTCTTTGAGAACTAATCCTTCTTTTATGCCTTAAGCAGTATGCAATGGCATTGGAGCCATGGGGAGCAGAGGGGTGGTAGAGCACACCGTACCCCCAATTTAAATGAAGTCATGACTTGTGCCTCCAGCTCCTGGCTCAGACTTTTTTTTTTAAATCAAGAAAGCTGTGTCATAGAAAAGAGAAAAGGGACATCACAATAAGGAAAAAGTTTGTGTGTGTGTGTGTGTGTGTGTGTGTGTGTGTGTGTGTGTGTGTGTGCACATGCGCGTGTGCGTGCATGTATCTCTGGTTGTCTGCTAGTGTCCATGTGTGCACATATGCCAGTGTTTGCAAGTGCATGTATGTGACTGTACATGAGTGGATGTGCATATGGGGGTATGCATGAATGCATGTTTAAATGCAAGGGTGTGTGAGTGCATGTATGTGAGTGTCTATGAGTGTGTGTATGTGAGTGTATGAGTACAGCTATATGACGGTATTTGAGTACATGTGTATATGTGAGCGTGCAAGAGTATGTGTATGCAACTGTACACTAGTGTGCATATGCTAGTGTGTGATTATATCTATACGACTGTGTGCAAGTACGTGTATATGTGAATATATGACCATATGCATGTATGCAAGTATGTGTGCGCATGTGTGGGCATGCATGAGTGTGTAGAGGGTTCAGAATCAGACTCATATATAAGGGTGGTTGCTCCAGAGAACATTATTTTTTTTTAAATTTTAAAACCTGCATATCTCTCAACTGCACAGATTTTTGCAGAATGCCCAGATTTTGCCTAATATTTTTGTGTCTGTTCTCATTAAATTTCTGTTTTTCTGGCAAATCACTGAGGATAGAAAACTTTAAATAATGATATGCATTTGAGTTTTAGACTTTATTTCCTTTGGAAAATTCATGCTAACGTAAATCTTGTTATTCTTGCAGTTTTTTTTAAGTTTATAAGAGCAATATTGAAAATCTTTCCCTAGTTTTGGCCCTTTGTCCAACTGTTATTTTAGACTTTAATCAGATTTCTTGAGCTAATAATTATTTGTATTCCTTTTTTCAGTTAAAAAAAAGCTGCCATTGTAAAGTAGCATATATTACTCTACAAATGCATCTATTTATTTATTTATTTTATTTGTCTTTGTTTACCAGGAAAGTCCAACTGGGTAACACCCATTTTCAGCAGATGCCTGTTTCATTTGCTTACACTGCATTATACTAAGTTCCAGTTAAGCACAGAGTAGTTACTTTTCTATTTATATTTATACACAAAAAAAGAAGTAATGTACTTACCATAACATTCCATGTGTGTTGTCCATCTCGACCTTTATTCTCACTGATGGGTCAGATATTATCCATCGGATTTGTTTTGGCCATTTCAAAAGCTCAAGGCCTTCAGCAAAGATCTTAGGCATTCTCCCCTACCCATAATGCAACTCCCTAACTTCCTCAGATCTTGTTGGTTCCTGGTAACTCATATAAAGGTGACTGCTTTAAAAGATTAACAGACAAAAAAGTTATTTCTGAGGCTACAGAGCCCTAAAATAGCCAATTAGCACTACTCAGTCTCCCAGGAGTATAGGCAGGGGGTATGGAGGGTAGGTTGTGAGATTAAATGTCAGTATGGACAACACACATGGAATGTTATGGTAAGTACATAGCTTCTTTATGTGATGTTGTCAATCTCAGCTTTATTCTCACTGACAGGACCATGTTTTGAGCTACCTGATTCTTGGATGGCTCATGGGAGAATATTTCTCAGAACCATAGAACCAAAAATGGCTCTACTCCTGGAGGCCAAATCTACTTTGTAATGAGTAATAAAGGTATGAGATTTTGCCCATGTCACTGCAGAACAGATATTATCCCAAGGTAACCTAGCTTAAAAAGCTGGAGATGTGGCAATTGACCTACTAGAATCAGCTTTAACAGGGTTAGAAAGGGCATTGTTCTTAGAAGTGTAAATGAAGGATATGCAATGTGAAAGCCATTTGCATAAAGCAACTTTGGACTCTGTTTGGTCTTCTCTAATATCAGAATGAAAAGTAAAGACCTGATCTGACTTTCTGATTTCTGAAGTTCTATGTAAGTAGAAACATAATTGTCTATGAACGCCCTGAAGATGCAGTGAATATTCCCATTTATTTTGTAAGTTTTAGAAATTTGGGAAGAAAACTGGCAGCTCAATAGATTGATTGAGGTTATTTTCCAATACAACCTTATGTAGAAATGAGGGGTTAGTGCATAATGAAACTATGTCCTTATCAAATACTAGGCATGGAGGCTTGGCAGACAAAGCTTTTAATTCTGAAATTCTCCTAGCCAAAGTAATAGCCACTAAGAGGAGTGTTTTCCAGAAGAGATAATTCAAGTCACAGGCAGCAGATGGTTCAAAGGGCAAACAGATAATGTTTGACAAAACGAAATTCAGATCTCAGGGCAGTGACGGGTTTTTGTATGGAGGTCTTATCATTGTAGTTCCTTTTAGGAATGCCTTACAAAACTGTGTGACATGATTCCAGAATCATTTTCTCTTATACGGAAATTTAAAATTGCTGCCAACTGAACTTAGTGGCTAAAGCAGCATTTTCATTGCAACGTTTTGCCAAACATTCTAGAACAGAATGCATTGGTGCAGTAAAAGGGTCTGTTTGATTATTGTTTCCCCATACAGCAAATCTCTTCCATTTACCTCTTTACAGTTTTCGTGTAGATGATTTATGGAAAGGTAACAAAATATGTTGAACTGGATAGGAAAGGAGAGGAAACCTGGTGATCAGGGGAACTGAACAGCTAAGTTGTTTGTTTGAGATTGCTCAGGTTGGGATGAACCATTCATGACAGGTGATTCAGAAGGTCCAGAGCAGGATCCCATAGATGAGGTTGAAGAAAGTGGAACCAGATTTGGTAGTAGGGGGCAATTAGGATTATTATCTCCAACAAACTTGCTTTCTGCAAAAATCTGGGAATTAGAGGGATTGGAGGAAAAGCATAAAGAAGTCCCGGAGGCCAATCATGAACAAGTGCATCCATCGGTGACTCCCCCACAGGAGGGATTAGGGCAAAGTAGTTGCTGCATTTGGCATTGGTGGGTGATGCAAAGAGATTGCAGCAATTTCAGAAGATCTTTTCCACAACTTTCTGACCGAGGGACCACTCGTGCAGCCATAAAATGGCTTTGCTCAATTTTTCTGCAATTACGTTGGATTTCTCTAGGATGTGCATTGCTATCAGAAAGCAGTTGGAAGCTGTTGCCCATTGCCAGATCCTCAGAGCTTCTTGGCAAAGGGGATAAGATCTGGTCTCGCCCTGTTTGCTTACGTACCAGACCACAGACATGTTGTCTGACTGGAATGCTATCATTTCCAGATGGAGGGAGTCTTGAAATGCTTGCAATACCAAAAGCACCACCCTCATCTCCAGATGAGCCTCGTGCTGTTGCCAGATGCCTTGAACTTTCTTCCCAAGATAATGACCCCCACTTTATCTGGAAAGCGTCCATGGTCACCATGGCTTGGGGTTGAGGGGGAATAAAATGATGGCCTTGAGGTACCAGAGGAGAGTAAATCCACCATTAGAGATCCTTTCTGCATGAATTTATTATTCTGATCTTGTGTGTTATAGGAAGATCTAGAACTGACCATTGTGTCAAAAGTAACCATTGAAGTATTCTCATGTGGAGATGAGCTAGGGGAATGAGAACAAATGAAGCAGCCATTTTTCCCAGTACTTGGAGAACTAGCTTGGCAGAAGCTGTTTTTTTTTCTGATCAACAGTTTTACATAATGGCGAAGACTGTATACTCTTTCTTGTGGAAGTTTTACTAAAATTGTAGTTGTGTTTATCTCTGCTCCTATGAAGACCAAGCTCTGACATGGGTCTAGAGCATATATTTTGTAATTTTTGGTAATACCTAAGAAGGAACAGAGTTGTAGAGTATAGTTTCTGGCTTGAAGCAGAAGATGCTTGGTTGGGGCAGTTATAAGCCAGTCTCTCAGATATGGAGACACTAAGAATCCTCAGCATCTCATATGAGCTGCCACTACTGCCATGCATTTGGTGAATACTCTGGAGTCTGTAGTGAGCCGAAAGGGCAGAGCTCAACACTGGAAGTGACTGGCTCCTAACCAGAATCACAAGTATCTTCTGGATCGCCTTTCCATCCATATGTGGTAGTACACATCTTGAAGGTCTATAGAGCGCATCCAATTATCTTTTTCCAGGTGTGGAAGTATCGACTGCAGGGTCACCATCCAGAGCATGGTCTTTTTCACAGATTTTTAGATTGCTGAGATCCAAGGTGGGTTACCAATCTTGAGTAAGTTCTGGATCCTCTCTGATCTATGAGAACTTCTTGGATGACTCTTTTCTTTAACAACTTTTACATTTCTAATGTTACTTGTCTTTTTTACTGGGTGGTATGTCTGGAACTGTCTTGTTTACAGGACTGGGGAAGGTGAAGGGAATGATATATCCCCTGGATGTTATGTACTGCACCCATTTGTTATTTGTTATGTTTTGCCAGGTTTCATGGTGCAGAGACAATCACCCCCGAGTGCCTCTGGAGGTAAGCAGTTGGGCACTCCTTCAGGAGTGCTGGAATGTTCTAACAAAGAAAGATTCTCTAGAGACCTGGTTCAGCTGGCCTCTGCTGCCATGAGGATGGCATCTTCCACTATTGTTCCCCACTCAGCCTCTAAAGGAACTTTCACCCTGTGTGTCCTGGAAAGACTTTTGTGACTTTCTGAACCACATTTTCCCACTATGTCTCTGACCTTTGGAAAAGGGCCTGATAGGTGTAGAAAAGCACACTCCAACAGCAGACAAGGGCTTGCCCTCCTGTTCACACCTGGTCAGCATCTCTTTAACTTTAGTCTCAGAAAGAGAAGAGCCATCAAAAGGGCATTAATGAAGGAAGACTTGAAGGGCTCCATGAAATTGCAAAGGCATATCCAGGCCTGCCTCCTGAGAGAGAGATGCCTGAACCTGCCTCCCTGCTCATTCCATCTGATGTATAAGATATGAGCTTCATGGAAGAGTTTACAACTGAACTGAGGGTGGTGAGCTGGGGATTGACTTTACCTGCTGCCATGTCAGCTACAGCTCCTTGAAGGGAGTCCGAAAGTTCCTTCAATAGGTCCATCTGTAATCTGGTAAAGTGGGTAAGGTAGTTCAGAGAGGTTCCCTATTATGCTGTCACAGATGCAGTTTGTCAAATGCATCTTCATCGACCCAAAAAGTGTGAAAAGCAAAATAGCGAAGCGGCTTTTCAGCTTGGCCACTTTAGCTACTTTGTCATTTTTTCCACTGTAGTATGATCTCAGAGTTGGTATATTTAAGTATGGGGGGTGTGGAGGGACATCTGCCCATGTCAGGGGGGTGTTGGGGTCGAAACCACCCACATTATCTAATGTTTTACTTTTTTTTTCAGAACAGCCATTGTTTTCCCTTGGAAAAAAATCGCTGTTCTGAGGTTTCAACGCTGTAAGCTTTCACTTACATTTGGTTGATTATGTGTCATTTGCTGTTGGAGTGTGAGATATCATAATATAGACCTATTCAGAGATCATAAGGTAAAATGTCACTGACAAAAAGACACACTTCCCATACCTATCCATGGTCCTGGAATCCTTATTCATAGGATGGATAGAGGAACTGGTCTCAGTTCCTTTATCCTTTGGAGCAGTAATGTACTTATTTGGTCACCTAGGAGTAGGTTCTATGCAATCTGGAGTCTCCCAAACATTCCAAGAAATTAATTTAATAAGGTCATCAGAAGGAGGGGTCACCCAAAAGTTTGAAGGGTAAGATACAAAAGCTTTCAGGTATACCGACTCTTCAGCTGCAGGGGATGTGGACTGCCAGTCACTTCTCTGCTTTAAAATTTCCAGGATGTCATCTTCAGGAGGTGACCATGGGGATCCCTCTGCCTCATCGAGGTCAGTATTGGATGTGATAGACCCCTCTGGTGAGTCAAGATGCTTCCTCTCTCCAAGAGGGAGAGTCACCTGTTGGACATTCTGAGGCCTGGGGTCCCTATGGTCTTGTGGAGAAGGTATGTGAGAAGGCAAAGACACCTGTGCAGAACTGGGAGGAAGATCCAAGAGGGATTCTGTCTTAGACTGGGATGAAGTCAAAACCCTCCTCATGACTTCAAAGGCAGTTTATCCCTGCCCTGAAGAACAACCCAGATCTGAAAAAAGGGTTGCCAGGGCCAAATAAATCTCTGAGGCAGAAGACAGAAGCTCCAAAGCAGAGGTAGGAGCTGAACTCACCCACGCCGAAGCCCCCAGAGGCAGGGTTGGAGCCACAGAGATCTGAACCAGATCTGCGGACCTGACTGGAGAGTGTCAACTCCTAGAGGTCTCCTGCACTGACTGGGCAGAAACACTTAGGGCACACATCAGATCCAAGAAACCTATGGGTCCTGGATCCAATACAGACACAAGTTGGACTTTGAAATCTTCTGGCTCTGAAACAAAGGGACTGAGGAGGAGCAGGCACTGAGGGGGAGGACAGTGTCTAATCTGATTCCTTTGGGTTTGAATCCAACAACAGTTTGGCCAAGGCCAGTGTTTTTAGCAGCCTCTGATCTACCCTATCCACATCTTCATTGGACAAACTCCTTGTGGACTGAGTAGAAAGAGTAGGGAATCTTGAATTTGTCAAAAATGGTGGTGCGAGCCAAGAGAGGATTGGTTCCAAGAAGATGAATGGCTCTAATATCTGAATTCTGTGGGTGCTGAAGACATTGGAGCTGAGGGTACCAACTAGTTCGATAAAGTCTTGGATCCAGCATCAACTGTCTGCTCCGGGGATTCTGTTGGAGTCGATAGTCTTGGAACTTTCTGCTTCAGCTCCAAGGAGGATTTTGGCACCGAAGAAGTATATTTTTGAGATTTGTCTGACTTGTCGGATTTCGTAGTGGACTCTAGTGATATAGCCTCAGAGAAGGGAGTTTTCAATAAACCCTTCAAAATAAGCTTATTCTTGCACTCCATAAGAGCTCTCTGGTTGAAACCATGGCATATGGAGTACAACTGTTGAAAGTGAAGAGGCCCCAAGCAATACACACACAAAGTATGTGAATCACTAAGGGGCATATTTTTCCACACTGCTCTCACATTTTGAAACCAAGAGGTTTCCCTTCCTGTTTATGTGACAATTTAAATAGCTATGAAAAAAATGGAATTAAAAAAGAAAAACACACACACACACACACAATGATGCAAGCACACCAGAAGGTCCTCTAATTTAAACGGACACAAAATAAAACAAGAAAATGTTGAAAGATTGGAAGAAAGCCATTTGTTTTTTTTTTTTTTTTTGTTTTGTTTTTTTTTGGAAAATCGTCCTCTAACTAAAAACAGACAATAAAGGAGGAAGGGGTAGAAAAAGAGGGGTAAATGTTCTCTAACTTACAGGAGAAGGTAAAGGGGCTAACACTCACTCTAAAATACAGAGAAAGCAGGTTAAGGGTATACATATATATATATATATATATATATATATATATGCATGTATATATATATATATATATATATATATATATATATATATATGCATATATATATATATATATATATATATATATATAGAGAGAGAGAGAGAGAGTAAAAAATATATTAAAGAATAATAAACCACAATAAACTATGACAAGTAGTAATAGTAATAATATTGAAATTGTAAACACTTAGCCCAGAGCTTGCCTCAGAACCTCCTTCGCCAAGTGGCAAACGAGGTCTGAGGAAGTTATGGAGTTGCATTGTGGGTAGTGGAGAATGCCCACAAGCTTTGCTGAAGGCCTCAAGCTTTTGAAATGGCTGAGACAGATCTGATGGATCAGATCTGACCCATCAGTAAGAATATAAGTTAGACTTGACAACATCACATCAGTAGTTACATTTATACACTCTAAGATTTTACAGAGGTGGAAGTTGCTAAAGAAAAATACCAAGTAAAACTTAATGGATTGTACAGGCAGCAGTTATGTATCTAAATGATTTTTGTCATTTCAGTGAGAGGTTGAGAGTATGTATTTGGAGAGTATTGTACAGTGAACACAAAGTCTTAACCTTGTGATGAGCATGTGCAGGACCAGTACTGGTTAAGATATTGTTTAAGCAGTGTTTTAAAACTACTGAGTTCATTAGAGAGTTTTATTTATGTGGAGATACTATTTTTGAGTTTAGCAGTGTACTGGGATTAGACCAAGTCTCCTGCAAAATTTTTTGACTTATTTGTAAGTAATAAGCATTTGTTACTAGAATGGTGGTCCTTTTCTGGACAGAGGACAGTAATACATTTTGTAGTGCAGAGCATTTTTCTGGATGCTGAATTAGTTTGTGTGCTGTAGTTAGTTGTGACTATATTAGGTAGCTGCGCAGTTCAAGCCAGTTTAATTGCTTTAAGCTATGACAATGGTGAGTCCTCTGAGGGCAATTGGTGGCAAATTTAGCTATATTATTGTAGCAGGAAGCATTTCTGTGCAAATTGCTCCTATCAGGAAACAAGCTCATTTTTATTATGAAGCAGCAACCTTTAATGATTATAATATACCAGTACATGGAAGGTGGAAGGTGTTCTGGTTTTGACCACAAATAATATTTGAAGTTAGTGCTGCTCAGGCAAAACACACTTTTATCTGAGTAATTCTCAATAAATTTTATGTTATAGGTGAAAGATCATTATTCATAATTCTTAGCTAGTAGAAGTTACTCATGACTTGTTTTCTTTTATATAAATGCACCTTGGCTATGTCTTAAGAGATAATGTGTTTGCCACCACAGCAGGCTAGTAATTTGCCTCAGATGCAGACTCTGTTGTGGCCAAGCTGGTTCCTCAGACCACTATCCTTTTTCACTAGATCCCTCTGTGTGGCAAATATAGCCACTGTGCCCTGGAGATTAGAGATGTATTCTGCAGCTGTTGGACTCCCCTTAGTGGGCTAGGGGGAATTACTTTTGTTGATGTTGCAAGAAGGGGCAGGGAAAGTGTTCCTACTTAACCAGAATTTTGTTTCCATCCCAGAAGAAGCTATTACTGCCATTAAAAATGTGTTTGCCTTAATTCTCCTGTCAAAAAGAAACAGAAAAATAAGAGATTCTCCTGCTCCAGTTTCACTGGACAGGAGTATTTATTAAGTTCGGCTCAGGGTCTTGTACAGGCTATTGACCTTTCTTATCAGGTGGTTTCTGGTAAAATAAAAAGTTATTCCTCTTTTCCTGAAGAGATTCAAGACATTAAATCCAGAGAGGAATGTGATGGAACAAATACAGTTTTTTTTTCCTCAGAGTTCTGATTCAGACTCAGTGGAGAGCATGTTACCTGAATGTCCCAATCAATGACGCTCTTTCTCCGACAGTATTTCCGTAATGTTGAAATGTATTCAATGGGAGAATACTGATATTTTTCAACCCCCCAGAAAATCAGCTGTTACAGAAAGAATTTCCATAATCTTTATCTATATCCCCAGTTCTGTCAGCTCTGGAGAAAGTGTGTATCACTACCTGCAGTTTTCCTCATACTCAGCCTGCTACCCCTAAAAAAAGCAAATAGAAGGTAATAAAGTTCCTCAGTCTGTTAAATTTTTATACACTCTTCCCAAACATGACCCAGCAGCTATAGTTAATCCAGCTGCTGTCAAACATTTCAACTCTAGTCCTTCCTTTTTTGATAAGGATGGTAAAACAATTTTTAAGATTGGGGAAAAGTGTTTGCTTCTGCAACTTTAATTTTTATAATTTTGTGTTGTCAGGCTCATAAGTCAAAGTTTATTGTGACCAACTGTGAAAATATGTGGAGTGTTTTATGTGCAGTTCCTTCCTGTGAGGAAAAACCTGCTTCGTGTGTTTTTTTATTTTTTTTATTTTTTAGGTTACTAGTCATTTAATGTATGTTTATGACTGTAGAGACTACATCCAGTGAGGGTGCCACTGGTACTGTGTTGAGGAAGTTTGCCTGTCTTTATTCTCAAATCTCCCAGAGGAACAAAAATGAGCTTTTAAATTCACCTTTGGATAGAAATTTTAAAATGTGATGAGAGGGTTAAGTTGATATACAGGGTATCTCTCAGATTTTTTCTGTCCCTCCCTCTCTAAATTGTTCAAAGGTTATTTTGCTCCCGTGTCCAACTGCAGCAAGAAACAAAACAAAGTAAACAGTCTCAGCAATATGCTGGTAAGCAGACACTAAAAAAAACAATGGTGGGGAGGTTCCCTAAAAGAAAGCAGGAACTCCCCAGGATAAGGAACAGTCAAAGGGGCCCTGTCCACCCTCCCAGCCTGGCAGTCTCTTTTCCCTTAGAGAAAGTCAGTGTCTATTTCTCTCTCTTTGGCAACAGGGTGTTTCAGACAAATGGGTTCTGAGACTAACTTAGTGGGAAGGGATCCTTCCTTTGCAAGGAATTATTCCACATCCCCAGACCAAGCCTATATGTTCCCTCCTGTCTTACAGCACATGCTTTATCAGAAGGGGTAATAGAATTAGTTCCTTTTTCCTAGTGGGGAGGAGGTTTTCATTCAAGAATGTTTTTGATGCCAAAAAAAAAAAGAAAATGCCTGAAGATCAGTTATGAACCTTTTTCTTAAACCAGTTTGTGATAGTGCCCAAGTTCAAGATCCTTTCACAACACAATCTCTTACCCCTTCTTTCCCATTTGAGATGTTTTTGGTAACCCTATATTTAAAAGATGCGTATCATCACATTCCTATCCTTTAAAATTTCAAATGTTTCTTAAGGCTTTATGCATCTGGAGCACATTATCCATTCTCTGACTTACCCCTTGGGCTATTCACTGCCTCACGACTGTTCACAAAATGTCTAGCTCCAGTTATAGCACATTGTAGGCTACATGTTATCCACATTTCTCCATGCTTAGATGGCTTGCTTATCTATGCAGACTCTTTTTCAAAGTTTCAGGAATCTCTCTCTTTGGTGAGAGATCTCATATGCAGGTTGGGATTCCAAGAGAACCTCAGTACAAAGAGCTTTTCCACTAAAGGAAAAATATATATTTACATCTGGATTTATTCCAGGATTTTTTCCCTGATCCCTCTGATGTTATACATACAGCCACTATGGACTTGGTGTTAGCAATATCGTCTGTGACTGTCAGGGTCCACTTAATGGATAAGGAGGGAATACCTCATTATTCTGAGTCTCATGGCATCTATGATTCTCATGATACCTCTGGCAAGACTCCACATGAAAAAGATACAATGGTATCTGATGTCCCTTTAATCCCAGCACCATCACCCATTATCTTTACAGATTCCAGTTCGGGGATGTGTGACAAAAGCAATCGCTTGGTAGAGACATCAAGTACCCTGAATCCAGGTCTCTCTCCCTCTTCCCTCCTGCTTGAAAACAGTCAGTTACTGCAGTTATCCTGTACTTTGCTATAGAAATAAAAGCACAAAGTATCTGGGACAACAAACACAGACACAAGCACATCAATGTAAAGGATAACAACAAACACAGATGCAAGCACATCAATATAAAGGGTGACAACAAACACAGACACAAGCACATCAATGTAAAGGATGACAACAAACACAGACACAAGCACATCAATGTAAAGGATGACAAACACAGACACAAGCACATCAATGTAAAATATGACAACAAACAGACACAAGCACATCAATGTAAAGAATAACAACAAACACAGACACAAGCACATCGATGTAAAGGATGACAACAAACACAGACACAAGCACATCAATGTAAAGGATGACAACAAACACAGACACAAGCACATCAATGTAAAGGATGACAACAAACACAGACACAAGCACATCAATGTAAAGGATGACAACAAACACAGACACAAGCACATCAATGTAAAGGATGACAAACACAGACACAAGCACATCAATGTAAAGGATGATAAACAGACGCAAGCACATCAATGTAAAGAATGACAACAAACACAGACACAAGCACATCAATGTAAAGCATGACAACAAACACAGACACAAGCACATCAATGTAAAGGATGGCAACAAACAGACACAAGCACATCAATGTAAAGAATGACAACAAGCACAGACACAAGCACATCAATGTAAAGGATGACAACAAACACAACACAAACACATCAATGTAAAGGATGACAGCAAACACAGATACAAGCACATGAATGTAAAGGATGACAACAAACACAAACACAAGCACATCACTGTAAAGGATGACAACAAACACAGACACAAGCACATGAATGTAAAGGATGACAACAAACACAGACACAAGTACATGAATGTAAAGGATGACAACAAACACAGACACAAGCACATCAGTGTCAAGGATGACAACAAACACATACACAAGCACATCAATGTAAAGGAGAAGTTTGCCCTTATCGAGGCACTTAATGCTCAGAATCACCTTTGGTCCCCAGGACCACTTCAAATTGTTAGAGACAATACCATAGTGATGTGGTACATTAAACAGTGAGGTAGAGCAAGGTCTTACTTCCTTTGCAGACAAGACATGCTATCATTGGATATAGCTTTACATCAGAATCTCAGTCTACTTCCTTCATTCTGTCAGAGCAAAATTGTGTGCAGACAAGATGGGGTAGGACAAAGGTAGGCCATCATGAATGGAAACTAGACCGGGGGTCTTCCAAAATCTGAGCCTTCTTGCCATTCCAATGAACAATTAACTGGAAAAATGTTGCTCCATGACTTCATGCAAGAAAGCCTGGACGACAGTTGCCTTTTCCTTTCCTTGACCAAGAATTCTTGTTTGTTTTCTGTAGGTCAGACTGTACTTTCTGTGCCCTGTGTCTTTAAGAAGCATGTCAAAGACTGAGCATGTACGTAATGTATAAATGCCCGGCATATGCTTTTCCTAGTGGCATTTTTGAGAGTGCAGCCAGGACGTGAGCATATATGATTGCAGTAGTTAGTTTGTATATAAGTTACTTTAGTTAGTCAGTAAACTTTTATTGTGATGTGTTTGTATAAAATAAAGCTGCTTGAACAGAACCCATGAAGATTCTTCAATTGTGTCCAAAGTAGGAGAGTGACATGATGTCAGAACTGGGATTGCAGAGAATAATATTCAGAGCCATAAAATGACAACAAACACAGACACAAGCACATCAATGTAAAGGATGATAACAAACAGACACAAGCACATCAATGTAAAGAATGACAACAAACACAGACACAAGCACATCAATGTAAAGGATGACAACAAACACAGACACAAGCACATCAATGTAAAGGATGACAACAAACAGACACAAGCACATCAATGTAAAGAATGACAACAAACACAGACACAAGTACATCAATGTAAAGGATGACAACAAACACAACACAAACACATCAATGTAAAGGATGACAGCAAACACAGACACAAGCACATGAATGTAAAGGACGACAACAAACACAGACACTAGCACATCAGTGTAAAGGATGACAACAAACACAGACACAAGCACATCAATGTAAAGGATGACAACAAACACAGACACAAGCACATCAGTGTAAAGGATGACAACAAACACATACACAAGCACATCAATGTAAAGGAGAAGTTTGCCCTTATCGAGGCTCTCAATGCTCAGAATCACCTTTGGTCCCCAGGACCACTTCAAATTGTTATAGACAATACCAGAGTGATGTGGTACATAAAACAGTGAGGTAGAGCAAGGTCTTACTTCCTTTGCAGACAAGACATGCTATCATTGGATATAGCTTTACATCAGAATCTCACTCTACTTCCTTCATTCTGTCAGAGCAAAATTCTGTGGCAGACAAGATGGGGTAGGACAAAGGTAGGCCATCATGAATGGAAACTAGACCGGGGGTCTTCCAAAATCTGAGCCTTCTTGCCATTCCAATGAACAATTAACTGGAAAAATTTTGCTCCATGACTTCATGCAAGAAAGCCTGGACGACAGTTGCCTTTTCCTTTCCTTGACCAAGAATTCCTGTTTGTTTTCTGTAGGTCAGACTGTACTTTCTGTGCCCTGTGTCTTTAAGAAGCATGTCAAAGACTGAACATGTACGTAATGTATAAATGCCCGGCATATGCTTTTCCTAGTGGCATTTTTGAGAGTGCAGCCAGGAAGTGAGCATATATGATTGCAGTAGTTAGTTTGTATATAAGTTACTTTAGTTAGTCAGTAAACTTTTATTGTGATGTGTTTGTATAAAATAAAGCTGCTTGAACAGAACCCATGATGATTCTTCAATTGTGTCCAAAGTAGGAGAGTGACATGGTGTCAGAACTGGGATTGCAGAGAATAATATTCAGAGCCATAAAGTGCAGAGATGACAGTGAAGGTAAATACAAGAAACAAGCACAACACAGGGGCAGAAAAGAATCAAAGGTAATGAGAATTTGCACAAACCACTTATTTTATAAAAAGGACAAAACGGGTCATTACAAAGACACAAACCACATTTATTAAACAAGTGGGAGGCACAAAAGGTTTATTAACTAAGGGAAATGTTCAAAGTAAAGTTATTTGATGAAATGATTAACAGAAACCAAAACAAGCATATTTAAGGCAAAACAACTGTATATTTAAGACAAAACAGGCACTCTAGAACAGACTACCCATCAATGTCAAGCAAAGTTCTTCATTAGCACTCTTCAAGAAAAATCTTGATGAGTGGATGGGAAATAGGAAATACACCCCGGGGATCACTTCTGTGTCACTGCTCAGTGGTGGCACAGGAAAATAACTTTCTTGGGTGGTCTAAGCCAGGGAATCTTGTTGTCTAGGCTTATGTAGGCCCTTGGGCCGATAGCCTAGCACCTACCTATGAACCTATGAACCTATATTTAGAGTAAAACGAGCACAATGGGTATGAAAAGAGATTAAGCAAGTAAAGCAAATATAATAAGGTCAAAAAAGGGCACACTAAGCATAAATAAAGCAAGGTGACTGCATGTTTTGGCAAAGTGCTGTGGTTTGGAATAGCTATGACTTTGTACTGTATCAAGGGCATAACTAAAGTTATTCGAAGTATCTCAAAGTGTGTAAAAGTGCTTACAGTGTGTGCTTATTACTGTGTATGTATTCCTAAGAGTTTATTTGTGTGCAAAGTGCAACTATTTCGTAAAGTGCAGTCAAAGTATAGCCGTTTTGAGACATTTCTTGTGCTGGGTGTGTCTATTCACAACGTGCCACTAGTACAGAGTGTTTCATGCATTGTAAGTTATTGCCTAGAAAGGTACCACCATTTTGGGGGACATTTCAGTGTGCTGCATGCAGTTTATTTGAAAAGTGCAATTACTTCAAAATATTATTGTCTCTGAGCTTCTCTTGCCCAGTTCATTCACATTGTGCAGTTATTTGAAATGTTTCTTGACATGATGATAAATTACTTTTGCAATACAGTAATTTCAAGAGTATTACGGTGCTCTAGAGACTTATTTTATAAAGTACAGTTACACAGAGGCTTGCATCGAGCAGTTATTTGATATGTTTCTTACACTAATAAGAGGTGATTTCTTGCAATACAGTAATGTTGAGAGTATTACAGTTCCCAAGAGAAATTTATTTCACAAAGTTCAATTATACAGAGGCTTGTTGTGCTGTTGGGCAAAGTTCCAAATACTGGCATAAATTTCTGGCATAGGTGTATGTGTATGTGTTCATGCTTATTTGTAAAATCATTCACTGGTATGTGTTAATATGGCAGATGGATTTTGAAAGCCCTTATCTCTTGTATTTGATCAGAATTTTGCAGAGAATTGGAGAATATTTGAGCAAGAGTACGATATTTTATACAAGCAGCTTATTCAGATAAAGATGTATGCATCAGGGCATTCATTTTGCTAAACTTAGCTGGGTCAGAGGCCATAGAAAGAGAGCGCTCATTTGTATATGCACCAGCAGTATATGAGGGAGAAGGTGAAAATACATCATATTGTTCTACATGCTGAAACAAGGGAATACCCCGAGTGTTTGATGTGCATCTTCAGAGAAATGTGTAACCCCCAGATAATTATTACATTAGAGAGGCATTTATGTTACACAAGAGATCAGAAACCAGGGGGAACTTTTTCAGCTTATATAACTAACCTGAAAAACAAAGCTAAAACTTGTCGGTTTGTGTGTGATATTAATAATGTTGTGGTGAGAAAGATCTTGCTTTGTGACAGTGATTTAACATTGAGTAAAACCCATAGATATTTGTCAAATCCATGAAGTGACAGAAAAACACACAAGTATGCTTGTGACAAGTGCATGGTTTCAGCAGGCTCCAGAGCAAATGTAGATAGCTTGCAACATGTGGCAAACAGAAGTAGGCCTAAGCACATGGCAGCCACAAACTCTGCTGACTCACCAAGGGGACCACATAGTTTTCCAGCAAGTTCTAAGACTAGTTCAGTTAAAGGATCATGTTCTTCAGTACAGTACAAGTATGAATCAGCAACACCCAAGTCTAGCTTTATTGTTAACTGTTGCAATTGTGGTGCAAATCATGAGTCTAAAATAGAGTGATGCTTAGCATTTGGTCAGCAATGTCACAAGTATAAAAAAATTAAACCATTTTCAAAAAGTTTGCAAATCAAGTAAACCTCACACAGATGTAAAGAAAGATCACACAAAAAAGAAAGTTGAACAATTAGAGCCGCAGCTGTCAACTTTTTATGCCGATGGTGTATCAATAGTTGGTGAAAGATGATGCAGTGAATTTATTGGCAAAGAGCAAAATGTTTTGTACTATACGGATCAATGGTAAATCCACAAAGCTTAAAGTAGACACTGGTTTAAAGTGTAATGTTACATCAGCTGGCACATTTGCTAAAGTGAGAACGAACGAACAACTCAGTGAGGCCAGTAGTGCTGAACCTGTTGCTTATGGAGGTGAAGAAATTCTAACCGAAGGCTCAGTGATGCTTTCATGTTACTTGGCCAAGAACTGTTACAACTTGTTATTCTATGTAGTCTGAAGACCAGTACAGTCTTTATTAGGTCTCCATAATAGTTTGAGAATGAATCTGCTTTCTTTTACCAATGAAGGTCATCACATAAGTGCATCTCCTAGTTCTAATTTTCCTGAAGTAATTTTCTCAGAATATGCTTATGTTTTCAATGACAAGTTGGGCAAACTTCCAGTTGTGTATTCCATAAAGTTAGACCCAGAAGTCACTCCAGTAGTCAGACCAGCAAGAAGAGTTCCTAGAGCTATGTAAGATAAAGTTAAGGCTCATAAAAACAGTGCAGCAAGGTGTAATTTGTCCAGTTACAGAACTAACTGAATGGGTGTCATCTATGGTAGCAGCTCACTAAAAAGCCTCAGACAAAATCAGAATATGTATTGACCCAAGAGATTTGGACAAAGCATTGAAAAAAAACATATCATCCAATGTGTACAGTTGAAGAGGTCACAGCCCTAATGCCAAATGCCATTGATATTTCTGTCTTGGATGCAAAAAGTTCATTTTTGCAAGTGATGCTTGATCACAAATCCTCATTACTAACCACTTTTGGTACTCCATTTGGCAGATACATATTTCTAAAGATGCCATTTGGAATAAATTCAGCAAGTGACGTTCTTTCAGTGTAGCAATGGAGCAAATTTTTTTGGGTTATGATTTATTGGTTGGAGACAATGGTGAAGCAGAGCATGACATAAACTTAAAGAAAGTTCCAGAGAGAGCATGTGAAGTAAACTTGAAGCTCAATCCTCTGAAGTGCAAATTCAGACTTCCGGAAGTTACATATGTAGGTCATTTATTAACCAGTACTGGCTTGAGACCAGACCCAACCAAGTAAGCAGCTTGAGATGTCAGCCACAGACAATGCTCAAGCTCTACAGCTTTTCCTAGGCATGATCAACTATTTAGGCAAGTTTATTTCAGGCTTCAGTGAGTTGACAGCACCTTTAAGAGAGCTGATGTGCAAAAATGTTGCATGGTCATGGTTAGAACAGCACCAGAAGACATTTGAAGACCTTAAGTAGAAAATTGCCACCCCACATACATTAAGATACTATGATGTGAGCAAACGAGTCACTCTTTCCTGTGATGCTTCAAAATTTGATATTGACACAGTTATACTTCAAGAGAGCAGACTAGTAGCCTGTGCATCTAGAACACTTACCCAATCTGAGATGCAGTATGTTCAAATTGAAAAGGAACTTTTAGCAATAGTATTTGCATGTTCCAAGTTTCATGATTATATTTATGGTCAAGATATCCAGATTGCAACTTACTACCGACCTCTAGTTACTCTTCTAAAGAAGCCTATGCATTCAGCTCCAGTGAGATTACAATGAATGATGCTCAAATTGCAAAAGTACAACTTCAAAATGGTCTATATGAAAGGCAAGCTGCTCTTTCTGGCTGATACCTTATCCAGATCACCTAAAAATGCAACAAAACAGCTTGACAAAGAGAATGTTGACTTTGATGTGATGGCAGTGCATACTCTTTCCTACCACTAGGCTTGATGAGTTAAGAGATCACACAAAGACTGATCCAATTTTGCAAAAGCTCAATCACTACATTAATGTTGGATGGCTGTTAAAGCAATCTAGTGTACCACCTGAAGTGCAAACCTATTTTCCTTATAGATATGAAATGTTGATGGAAGATAGCATTATTTTCAAAGCTCCTAAAATTGTTGTTTCTGCTTCCTTACAACATGAATATATCCAGATTTTGCATCGTGGGCACCCAGGTTTTGCAACCGTGGGGAGGCGAGCAAGAGAATTAGTATTTTGGCCTTCATTACTGAAATACATTGATAAAGTACTTTCTTCTTGTTCGGTATGCAATAGTACTAGACCACATTTCCAAAGAGAACCACTTCAGCTAATTCCAGTTCCTGAACTACCTTGGTCAATAGTAGCCACTGATATCTTTTGAGTGGAACAATCAGTACTAATTAATATTGGTAGACTCTTATTTGAATTGTTTTGAGATTGATCTACTTACCCAGCCTAACATCCACTGCTGTTATTATTAAGTTGAAATGTCATTTCTCAGTCCATGGTAGTCTGCACAAAGTTATTTCTGACAATGGTACTCAATTTACTAGTCAGTTGTTTCAGAAATTTGCAAGAGAATGGGACTTTGTACATGTCACTAGGAGTCCTGAATATCCACAGTCCAATGGTAATATTGTCTATTCATGTCTGCTTATGTATTTTTGTAAATATCATATCTGTAATATGCCTTCTTTGTTATTACTGTATCTGTCTACCTTGAAGCTTTTCTCCCCGGGCCTCCACTGAAAATGGACATTAATCCAGTCGGACTATCTGGGTCAACAAATGTAAAATACAATAAAATAAATAAATAAAAATTGTCTAGCTGAAAGTGCAGTGCAGTGCAGAGTGCAAAGCAATTACTTGAAAGGTTAAAGTGTGACAATACCAATGTCTTTTTAAATTTGCTTAATCTCAGAAATATACCCTGTGACAATATTCTTGTCTCACCTTCTCAAAAGCTTCTTTCCAGGCAAACCAGAACTATGCTACCTATTAGTTCCAGTTAATTGAGGCCTAAAGTTAAGAACAATAAAGCCATCAAGGCTCAGTTATTCAAGAAGTGTTCTATCGAGATGTTCAGTTAGGATAAGTCTAGCAGATTTCTTCGTCTGTTGAGGGAAGGAGAGACAGTGAGAGTACAGACAGCGAAGTGTTTTGACCAGATTGGTCAAGTTACAGGTATATGTGCCAAGCCGAGATCCTGCCTTGTAGAATTTGAGGGTATGTGTGAAGAATGGGTGAAGAAATGTGAAGGCTGCCAGCCTAGCCAGATAGAATTGTGCAGATAATGCTATCATTTGTAAATATGAATGTTGAATTACAGACTTGTTTTCTTAAATGAAAGAATATGCTGTGAAATATTGACCTTAAAACAATGTAGCAACATTGCATTCTGCTGTAAAGAAAGCTAATAAATCCACAATGCAGGACCTGGCGAAACCAAGAGGGCATCCAACGTAACTTACTGTTCCTTTTATTTTTATTTCTATTTTTATTTTAAGAACATGGGGGAGTCAACTTGTTGAAGGAGTCGTATTTATGGTTACTTATGGTTTAATTGTTTAATTATTTAAACTGTTGGTTAAACTGACTGTTTTTACCAATTAGCTAACTGTGATTACTTGAACTCCTTTATAAGGAGTGTTTGGAACCTTTTTAAAATGTTTTTCTGAGGAAGTCTGCATACTTTGCAGATGAAAAGTGCTTCAAAATATTATATTAAAAGTTTTTACACTTGGTGTTGCTTGTTGGATGCCCTCTTGGTTTCGCCAGGTCCTGCATTGTGGATTTAGCAGTTTTTTGTCTTACCCATGTTTTGTAAAGAAAGCTAAGTTAAGCATTTCTTATCTGTCCTTTGAAGTTCAAATTATTTCATGACTGTCTTTGATGTTTACAATTCGGTTCCAGCATCTTGCCTATTGTTTTAACTTAAGGAATAATTACTAGAATTTACATATGGAATGTCTTTTATTGATGTAGTTTCCTGCAGCTGCAAGATAACAAAAGAATGTAGTATCTGCCAACCTGGGAACAGCAGGAAGGTGCAACAAAATGATGCAATGTTTATCAGAACTGCAATAGCAATTTAAACAGAGAGAATCAGAAGGCATTAAGCATTTTTGTCTCGATCATCCAACTCACAGAACTGTCTTGTTATAGACTTGTGTTTTCTTTTAGAAATAGCTAGGAACTAGAAAGATTAGACTAAGTGCTTTTCTGTGATGTCAGAACTGTACTACTGATTTATTTTAAGTATTTCTGTGTGATCTCTGAACTTTTGACTAGCACTGTGTAGTAGAAAGTGTTGTCTTGTGGTTTTAATTATTTTATTATTAAATATTTTAAAACCGTTTAACTGTGGCTGGTTTGTGTAGAGATAATTTAAGTTCTAGAGTACATTGCATATTTATAGAGTTTACTGTCCAGGTCACTCCAAATAAGCCTTGACTGATTAGTTACACTTACAAATTGGATAATAATATTGCATAGTAATAATTGGACACCTTTTTTTAGGGCCTTTGAGTAGCTGATAAATATTAGCTGGGTGGTGGCAGGCAATACTACCATATAGTCTGGGTAATAGGGGCACAGCTGGAGAACCTGTGAAAGCCTTTCACAGGAGTGTCTGTGTGGTTGTATAAACTCTTATCTCAAAGTGTGTGTGTGTGTCAGCTACTTGGACGGGGACACAAAGCACTGGTTGGCAGAGAAAGTGCTAGAGGTTTTAGTTTGCCCAGATAGGCTGAGTTCTGGACCCTATAGCTGTGCCAGTGGGGAGTCTTATTGTTGACCTGGAGAGCAAGGGAGCGACCAGTCCCAGATTGACTGTGATCTCTGTGAGCTCTTAGGGGACATTGCACTTTACTGTGTGTATTTGTTATCCTTTCCTCATATATGAGACACCCTCTCTGGTGTTAGTGGTGAGGATTGAGGCTTCTTGATTGTTGGGCCAGGGCACAGGCTTCACAGTGTGGAGTACAGAAGAAATCACAGACATCTTCTTCATGTACCAGAATCATCATTGTAGCATTGTTCCTGTGATACAGAGTCTAGATCTCAGAGTGAACTAAACAAAATGTTGTTCCCATCCCAGAGTGTGTTCCATCCTCTGATTCCATTCCTGAAGATGTTCCAAATACTTCCAAGATTGAATATTTTATAGAGACAGCTCCAGTTTCTAAACCCAATTCCCAGTTTTATGTCACACAATATGGATGAATATGCAGGCCCAGTGTGAAATAAACAGCAACATGGACTTAACTGTGTATATATATGCCTAGTCTTGTATAAAGGCATGATAAAGAACTATCTGTGATATCTGTATGCCAACTAGATTTATAACATTGCATGTTCATTTTTCTCAAAGAGGGAGGGTGTAGATCAGAGTGTATGTGCTGTGTGCTGTGTCTTTAAGAAGCATGTCAGTGACTGAGCATCCATGTATAAATGTCAGGCATGTGCTATTCCTAGTGCCATTTTTGAGAGTGCAGCCATGTAGTGAGCATGTGTGACTACAGTAGTTAGTTTGTATATAAGATACTTAAGTTAAAGTCAGTAGACTTCTATCGTGATGTGTCTGTATAAAATAAAGCTGCTTGAACAGAACCCTTGAAGACTCTTCTATTGTGTCCAAAGTAGGAGAGCGGTATTTTATACCTTTTTTGATATTCAAGATAATTTTAAAGTTCCAGAAGGAATCCCCCAAGATCATTGTGGTGACTCCCTTCTGGCCCAGGCAACAGTGTTTTTCCTTTCTTTTGAAATTGGCCAAAGGCAATTATCACAAGTTTCTTCACAGACTGGATCTAGTCACACAAGAACAGAGAAGAAAGAGGTAATTGAGAATGCACTTTTTGTTAGGATTGTAATGAGTTAGCAGACTTTAAAAATTCCCTGCAGACTACTCTATGACAAATACTGGGTGAACAGATTGGTGTAACTAAGGACATTATTTTTGTATCTGTGCTACATAACTGGAATTGCCTAGACATAGCAAAGCCTTGCTGAGTTTAATTCTGGTGGCTGTCAAAAAAGCAATTACTAGGAAAATGGAAATCAAAGTCTAAACCAACTGTACTAGAAGGAATGAATATAATAAGAGAGATAAAACAACTGGAAGTGGGTGCTTTAGAAAAGGGTAGGAACAAATTACTTGGAAAAATAGGAACGGTGGGAACAATACATGCAGAATGTTTTGAAGGAGGAATGAGGTTTAAGGGAAGGCAGGAATTGAATGGACTTTGTAATGTCTGATTTGACAATGACTGGATAGGTTATAAGTGATATATAATGTTTGCAACTGAGAATATGTCAATATGGTTTGTTTTCATGTATATAAATCCATGATTGCCTATGTCATAAGCGATAATTTAATAAAGATGTTTCTTGTTTAAAAAAAGGGAGCAAGGACATCTTATACATCCCAACCCCAAACAACTTCAACTGACTGCCTGGATCTTAGGGTCTTAGTACATTTCAGGCATCTGTTTACTGAGGACATACAGCAGGTACTAATGGGGGCAAGAAAGCCTTCTACTAGAAAATCATATATTAGCAAATGGAAAATGTTTTCTAGTTGGTGCCAAAAACATAACATGAACCCATTCAAAGTAGTGTTTCACCAGTTTTACAATATTTGTCACGGTTGCTTTTTGACTTGCCTGTCTTACTAATCTATTAAGGTTCATTTGTTTGCCATTTCAGCATGTCTGCCCATGGATCCCCCTTTATCAAGGCATTCCCATGTCAACATATTTTTAAAAGGGAGTTAACATAAGAGACATCTAAGAATGATTGCTCCTTTTGAACCAGCTCATGTGGCTGATTTGAGGTTTTTAAAATGGAAAAGAGTTTCACTCTTTGCTCTGACCTCTACAAAAAGAATATCTGAGTTGTAGGTAGGTCAACCTTATTTCATTTTACACAGGACAGGGTTTCCTTGAGAACTAATCCTTCTTTTATGCTTGAAACAGCATTCAAATGTACTTAAAGCCAAACTATCCATACCCTTATGCTATTCCCTGTGCCCCAACATGAGGGTGAAAAGTTCATAGGTTCATAATATGATACTAGGCTATTGGCCTGGAGGCGCTTATAAGCATAGCCAAGACTTTCACCCATGTTGCCTCAAAGTCAGCACCTGGTTTCCCTGTTCAGCAGGGACACAGGTGGAGGATACTTCATACCTTGGCTGTCCACAGACAGTTCAGGTACTATCCTGAGATTACAATTGTTTTCAATACTTCTGTTCAGTTGTTCATTTTTGTTAAGGTAAGGAGAAGGGATAACCTGTGTCTAAGCAGACTATTTCCAAATGGATATCTTGAGCTATTACCTTTTGTTATTCTTACTTCAACAAAACTATTCCAGGCAGGGTCAAACCATGTTTTATCATGCCCCTGGTTTCTTCTATGGATTTTTGGAAAGTGTTGCATTCTAGAAGCAGTAACTTGGTCCTCTGTACATACTTTTACAAAGCACAAAAAGTCAGATTCCTTCTCCAGGTTTTGGTCAAACTTTGCTATGACCATTCTCCAGGGATTTCTGGACCCTTCTTCTTCTACTTCCCAGTTGTTCTAAGCTATGGTAATCTACAATACAGCTTAGGCTACTGCAGCAGTGGTCAATATGAGGAACATCTTACAGTTGTGTAAATAAATGTACCATAGCAGTAGATGCTCAAATGATCACTGCCGCAGTAGCCACTCCCTCCATCCACTCAATCCATCCATCCACCCCCCCCCCCCGCCCTTGTTTTTTGGTATGTTTTTCATTCCAATGTGTAGGCATTTTTTTTTTTTTTTTTTTGTTTTTGTTTTGTTATTCCTAACAATGTCTCTTCAGGGCTCAGCCTCCGTCTCTCAGTTGGCATGAAAACTCTGAAGTTCTTGGAGTCCAAACCTGTCTTCTTAGCCAACTCATCTCAAGCTAATGGTTTGACTAAGTGTAAGGTGCCCTGAAGCTTTGCAGGATATACGACGTATAGCTTAGGCTACTGCAACAGGGATCATTTGAACATCTACTGTTATACTAAATTTACCTACACAACTGCACATTTCTACAACCCAAAATGAATACATGCAAATTTGCATTTTATTTCAATATTATTTTCTACATTTGGACTGAAAACTTATAATACAGATTTAAGTAGGAAAGTCTATGGCTGTGCCTTTGTGTGTGTTATTTTAATCAAACTCAGAAACCAGCACTGAGTGTCCCCAACATTCTGGGACATACCAGAGGAAACAGAAGCATAGACTCTGGTTTTAGGCTATTTCTGACTATAGTGGTGACAGCTTAGTGTATAATTTTTATTCTGAAATTTTAAATTGCTAACCTGTCTTCACTACACCCACTTTCACAATATAAAGTGTACATTAGGCTGTCTAGGCTATGAGCAGAAACAGGCGGAAACCATAGAGTCCATGCCATATAGCATTTACAACGGTTGTTCTCTACTATGTAGTTTAAGTGTTGCAATGCCCAAATACCACACAGATGCTAGAGTTTAATGTTGCCTGTTAAAACGTATGTCCTCATTTCATTTACTCATTCAGGTTTTTAGCACACAGGCAGTCTTTTTAATAGTATACTCAAACGCCAGGCATTCAGGTGAAAGTACATGTCCTATTTGCACTTAGAAAGGAGTGATGAGAGACAATAGTTTCATTTACAATTTTATTATGAAATTTATGTGGAATTATTCTTAATTCAGCAGCTGTTGGCCATATATACAGCTATTCAACACATATCATATGTTTACATCTTTTATCACAGTAGAATAAAAAAGTAAAAAATGCCCTTTTCAGGTCACTACTTGGCCCTCTGGACCTCCGCCTTTCCAGCCTTCAGCATCTTCTGGTGGTATGGAAGTTCACCTTAAGCCATTCTATCCATCTGCCTGTTTGCTTTCGAGAACCCAGAAATGAAGAAGAATACCTTGAATGTCCACAAATGACTCGGGTACTCTCTTGACAAACCAAAGACTTTCAGAACTTCTGATCAGTTACTAGTTTCTTGTCAAGGTAAGAAGAAGGGACAACCTGCGTCAAAGCAGACTGTTTCCAAATGGTAGTGTCAGGCTATTACTATTTGTTATTCCCACCCCAACAAAACTATTCCAGGCAGGATCAAAGCATGTTCTACTAGGAAATTGGCTTCATGTTTTTTGGAAAGCGTTGGACTGTAGATGCATTCTAGAAGCAGCAGCTGTGTCTTCTGTGTATACTTTTACAAAGTACTATAAACTAGTGTCCTTCCCCAGGTCTAGGACAGGCTTTGCCAGGACCATTCTCCACAGGCTTCTGGACACTCCCCCCTCTGTCTCTCAGTTATTTTAAGCTGTGGCAGTCGACCCATAGTAGTGATCAATATGAAGAACATAGAACATTTGTATAAGTTAACTTATCTTAACAATAGATGTTCAAATGATTACTGCTGCAGTAGCTGATCCCACCCTCCCTCTATCCCCCTTGTTTTTGTGTGTGTGTGTGTGTGTGTGTGTGTGTGTGTGTGTGTGTGTGTGTGTGTGTGTGTGTGTGTGTGTGTTGTGCACATGTATTTTTTTTCCTAGCAATGTCATCTCAGGGTTTAGTGTCCCTCTTTCAGTTTATGCCAAAACCTGACTTTTTAGTCAGCTGATTTTGAGCCGACTAATTATTTGCTTGCATGAAAGGTGTCGTGAAGCTTTGGAATCAAAATAGGATAGAAATCATATAGCTAAGATTACTACAGTAGTATTAATGCAAATATTTGCTGTTATGATGAGTTTACTTACATAACTGTATTTTCTCAATGATCTGCCAGAAAGAAGGAACGTTACCAATCTAAGAAAAGAAACTTGCATAGGGAACATAGTATATGTGATCATATTAGACTTCTGCAAGGTATTTGATATAAAGGAGTTATATCCCAGCACGAAAAGGTAATGATGCCTAAGGGGCAATATGAGGGTCTGCCTGTTCAGTTTAATATACTAGAGCAAATTTTGCTATGGGGATTTAAAAATATCAATCAATTTTTCAGATGTCAGTATATAATAGGAACAGCAGTGCTAGAAAACCTGATGCTGGCCTGAGGAGAGATTTTGAAGAAACTTCTGAGGTAGGTGAATAAAAACTAGCTGGTGCACAATACACTAAAGGGACAGATATACAGATAGTTGTAATAATACAAATAAAAGCATGTAGTTTATTAGCTAACATTACAAAGTGCTGCAGAAGAACAGGATTTTGGTTCATAGTCATTGTAAGTATGCATCAGTGAAATCAAACCAAAAGGAAGCTTCTAGAAGTAACAGAATAATGGAGTATTTAATCAAGGAATTGACTTTGGAGATGAGGAAGTAACTCGGCTTCTTTACAGGACACTAAGAATGTCACACCCCAGTTACTGGGCACAGTTTTAGAGTCTCTTCCAAGTTCCAAGACAGAAAGAAGAGCTACTAAAATTATAACTGTGATGAACGCGTTAAGGTATCAGTTGAGACTTGAGAAGCTAGTAATGTGTACTGTGGAGGAAAGGACAAGACACACAGGATATGAAATGGATACACTGAGTTATCAGTTGATAGTGGTTGGTACTATTCTTTGGGCAATAGAAGGGGGCAGAAGTTACAGTTCTAGGAAGCACACCAGGTCAGTTTCAAGGAAGCATTGCTTTGTTGAGAGTATGAAGTAAGGCTGGAATATATTCTTGTAGGATGCAGTAGTTGGAAAGACAAGAGAATGCTTTAAGTGCCATGAGGAGAAATGAAGACGAGAGACAAATAGGTGATCGGCGAGCTGTATATGACAATATGTAACAAATACATGAATTAGATGGACAGATGCTACCTTTTGTCATAATCCTCATATTTTCATATGTATTTAATGCTGTATGTGCTGCTCACATCCTGTTTACCTCCTCTGTGTTCCTTTCCTTACTAGGTGTTCCTTGTAGCTGGCAGAGCTGACAGTAAAGGATGTTACTGAATGTGTTCTGCAGGTAAGTTGGAAAATAGACGTGCAGCAGTGGCCTTGCAGGGAAACTCAAATGAGAATCTCAGCTACTCCTATTTCTTTTAAGTTAGAACTCCATTATTTAAGCACCGCACAGCTTATACTGAAATGGTCAGTACTGTCATTACAAACTGCTTAGTGGTAGCAGGTGCCCCTGACTGTTGGAAAAGCTGTTGATTAGAAAATGAATGAATTTGAAATGGAGTGTGAAATGGTTTACAAATGGGCATGCACTAGTGATCTTGTAAAGAAACATGTAAGAGTCTCAAGGGACTCCAAGAAGAAAAGGAATACGGGTCACATTGGTCAGTCATTACATGGATTATTATTATTATTATTATTATTATTATGATTGTGGTTATTATGATTATTATGATGATGATGATTATTATTATTAGTCCAGTCCAAGACAGGCTTAATTAGTTAATCTGAAATCAGGTCAGTAGCAATTATATAACCACACAATTCAAGGAAATCCCCAGTAGGAAACATTGCAAAGCTCAACGTAGTGTGATTCATCCTGTTTTTATGAAATGATTACCAGACTGTTTAATAAGAACAACTACAAGAAGGTAGCACAGCAGGGAGAGTAGGATGGGCAGCATAAGAAAAAAAAAGTCCCTTTAATTAGAACCTAGCTTATTATAGTATCATATTTATAGAAAACAATATAAATATCAAAGCATTTAAGTACAAGAATTAATGTAATAGGAAACCAAAGGAATGTTTGTTACTGCTGCTTGCGGTGGCAAGTGAGGAGAGGCTGTTTCTTCAGCTAATATAAGAACAAGGACAGTAATCTACATTTCAGCCATAGAGACAGAGATGAGTCTATAATTACAGTTTCTGAAAGGAAATTTCCAATAAACTATAAATATTATTCGTAATAACATCTGATTAGTTTTATGAAGTAAGGGATAGATAAGGTCATTAAAAACATTTAGATTTGCTAATAAAATTAAGATCACACAGATGTGTTGATATGGTTTTTGGAATGAGATACAGAGTTCAGAGAGGAGAACAAATTGAAAAATAGAGTTGTCTATTCACTTAAGGGGATGAATGATACATCTACATGCACACATTCATCTATCCATTCATAGAGGGACAAATGAGGGTTAGAGCGGCAGCAATATGAACATTGTAAAGAGTATTCTCTGTCTCCAGCAGCAGTCCCCTTCTCATTTTGGCAAGTGGCATGTGGTAGTTGGTGCAGATGTTAAGATCACAAGTTGTTACCATGGTACAGTGCTTGGTTCCTTCAGCCCTTGTTTGCCTACTGTGTGAACTTGAGCAAGTCACTTAACCAGGCATTGCTCCTGGGTTGCCCCTGAAAAGGGAATGTGTGTCCAGTGAGCCAACCTGGTTAATAAACAGGAATATTACAGTTATTGTTATTATTAACTTTAACTTTATTATTATCCTGTAGGATCCTGAGGTTCTCCTTGGCAGGTGTAAAGACTGGACCAAGGGATTCTTCAAGTAGTCTGTGCCTGGAATAGCTACTCTTAGATGTACCTTCACAGTTCAGGCCTACCTTGCCTGGTTCCTTTCAACATTTAATACATCGGGTCTACTCAAACATCCTCCTAAACTGCAGAGCTCCTTACCGAGTGATGGAGAGTGAGCCCAGCTACTCTGCTGAGGGGCCTCATGTTTGCAACTTGCACTTGCAATTTTCCTTTCTTAAGTCACTAGTCAAAACGTGCATGCATTAATGAGGGTGGTGGTATGGACTGACCAGTAAACTCTTGGAGATTCATGTTATGGCTTAGCTATTCCTTCACAACACAACTCGGTACAATCACAAGTAATAATGCATTACTGCACAGATCTCCTGGCCACTCTCTTCTGCATTCCCTTGTAAACAAGACTGTAAGGTATTTTATGTGCCCTACTAGAATTTATCATCACCCCACCTGCAGAGATCAGTCTACTCTTTTTGCGGAGAGAAACATGACCTCTCATTTAAATGTGTTGATTTTCATCCTGACCACTTCACAATCAACAGCAAACTGCACCATTGTAGATGCAGATCATATTTATTTGGGCCTAAAGCGTAACTTCATCAAACCGGTTGTAAAAAAATGAATAGCTTCATCAATTAAAAAGAAAAACGTGACCCAGTATCAGCAAACTGGATACTCTTCCAGTCTCAGCTATTTCTTAATATCTTATTCATAAAAATCATGAAAAGAAAGGTAAATAAAATAGAGTTTAACTGGAGTCATGTGCCCTCTGTGAGTATATTCAACTTAACACAGAGACTATAGACACAACTGTCACTCCTCAAGTACAAGGTATTGAGTGACACAAAGAACTAGACTTTGAATGCCCAACTTTTTGTGGAACTTCTCATAAGACATTTTGGGATTTGTATATACCTTCTCCAGATCCTCAGAACACATAGAGACAGTGTTGGGAAACTCTCACAACACATCAGTATCTGTGCAAGGATAAAGAGCTGGTCTACTCTTCATGGTTATAATGGAATCCATATTGTTGCTCTTGAATCAGAGATGCAGTTAGTGAACAAAATCTTCTTCCCAGCACCTTGACATATGAAGCTGAAGAATGCAATTCTTCTGTAATTAGTACATCCTTCTTATACCCTTCTTGAAAATTGGAACCACAATTCCAGTTATCATTTTGGAGATATTGTATACTTTCTAGGCAGTATTAAAACGAGCATAATGTATGACATCCCATTTCTGTTATGCAATTTCAATATTTTTAGATGCAACTTATCTAGTTCCACAGACTTGTCATGCTGGAAATTTTCAACTGCACTAATAACCTCATCTATAAAAATCAAACCAAGCCGATTAGTTGTCTTTGGTATGTCTTCTTCAAGATAGAAGACGCTGACAGATTCAAACGTTTCTCACCATGTTCCTCCCACTTCGTTTCTCACCATGTTCCGCCCACTTCCTTGCAGTGTTACCATGTTGTCATGATCTGTCCTATGTTGCTGAGAAAAGCTAGGCAATATTGCAGACAAACATTGACCATCACTGAGCCACATTATTGTGCTACTGCCTCATTTACTGAGGTCTTAAATACAGTGCATTTGGAGTCCTTATCCCCAATTTCCACAGGTGCATGGAAGAAAGTCTTCCAGAAGTGGGAAGTGAGTTCATCCCAAAACAGAACCACTGGGTATTTTTTCTTAAGACCCTACATGTTTAGGTTCTACAAGTCTACTTAGCTGCTAAACTGGCTATGTGGCCCAATACAACACCAAATGACAACCTGTTCTCAGCTGTGCACCTCTATCAGCCCAGGTGTGTAAGAACATATACAGCCAGGTTTGATGACATGTCATCAGTGCTAGCTATTGAGCTATGACACAATGTCCTCTGGTCACACATGGACACAAGAACATAATTGTGCATAAATATGTAGTTCTTTTATGGACAGGCCATGCTTAGCACACGTGTCCAAAAACTATTCCCCAAGTAGGATTAGATCAGAAATTATCTCTAAATTATTCCCTTGTATGTACAGTACCTCCATTGTTCTCCATCTGAACTTTGAATGCTCCCAGTAGAACTACAGTGCCTGTATGTGACATCCTATGAAGCTCCATAGTTTCCCTCTCTAAGAAGGACAGTATTCTAAGTAGCTGCTAAGTGCATATGCACAAACAGAAGAAAGTTTTCCTACATGCAACTCATAACTAGATAACCCTCATCTTCTGCCATAATCTGTGTGGAACACAGCTAGAGACAAGTGACCACTTCCACGTCCTGCTGGTACTCCGCAGACAGCTCCAGGAGAGAAAGTGCCCTGTTCTGAGTGTCTGTTTCCAAGAACAGCAGACAATCCCTTTTATACATTTCTGACTTTTCAATAATGAGTATAAAATCTCAGTGAAAAAATTTCTACAAAAAATGTTTGCAGTAAGAGGAAGAGATGCTTTCATAAGGAGTTTAATTATTAGTATTTGGTTTATACGTCTAGGGACTGTTTTGTAAGATAAGAATATTTTGACTCATCTTTTTCCTTTTTATAGTTTGTCTGTATTTCCTTTTTACAAATTAATAGGTGGGAGGTTATTTTGATAACAAGATAAAAACTGGGTCTGAGTTAAGTATATATACATTGGGGGTTATTAAAACATATACTTTTGATTTTGGAAGTCAATGAGGTCACATGTACTCCATCTGAGGATATGAACTAGGAATAAACAAACAAAATGTTTCCTTTGCTAGGATACCATTGATGGAAGCACAATCAACCCTTATGGCTGCCAAGAAGATGTCCCTTCTGGAGTTGGAAGAAGCCTGATGGTCTGCAGTCATATTGGCTAAAAATATACAAAAAAATTAGTCCTACTTACAGGAACAGATGAAAGATCCAGTAGTCTTTTGAGCCATTTCTTTGTTAAAGGTCAATAGATTGGCATGGAAATATTAGCTAGTACCTTTACAGACAAACCAAAAGAATTATGTTTATTTGAAGTGGAAAAAGTTGAATTTCTTAAAGTAGGTGGTAAACAGTAATGGATTTCATTCACAAATTGGAGAGTGATAGGGGAAGGATGTTTCAGGAATAACTTTGATATGAAAAGTATGTAATTTAATAAAGTGGTCTTTTTAAATTAGGGATTTAGAGAAGGTGAGGTGGACAGTAAATTAAAAAATGGTTGAAGTTTATGTATTGCAAGAAGAAAATTAGGGTTTTACTTAATGGAGCTCACAAGAGGAAAGGGGCAAACAGGTAATGTGTTCTCTCACCACAGTCTCTTCATTGCCAATATGGCAGTGTTTGACTACTGAATTAGATATGTACTAAAAAGTGGACAAGATGAAAGGAAGGGGCAGACTTACTTTGGTGCAGACAACTGTGTGGTGATGGCTGATATATTGAAGGAGATACTACAAACACTAATGAAAGAATTTCACAGTTTTAAGGAAACTCAGGAAAAGGAATGGGTATATGATGCAAGCTGAATAGGTGATATCTCAGACTTACATACATTACTTGTGTGAAGTAAGATGGCAAAATTGTAGGGACTAAATTCTAAAAAGGGCAAAGGAAGTGTATTTGAAACTTTTAGGTAATGGTAATGGAATTTCAGCTAACAGTGAATATGATTAAGAAAATTATTTCATTTTCTACTAGTACGTTATTACTTGATAAGGCGCACTACAGTTGAAGGGGACAGTAAGGAGCTTGCCATAATTCAAAAGCTATGAAGGTAGTATATTTGGGAAAATAGCCAGCAAAGTCTAAAAACTGAAAACCTTGAACTGACTAGAAGTGGAAAGAAGGAAAGAAAGAAAGGAAGGAGCGTAGTTTATTGAGATTAACAGAATATGTTCTAACATTTAATTTTAATCATTGATGTTTTAAGATTTGGGAACTGTAGCTGGCCAGAAGGAGAGTGGAGAAAGGAAAGTCAATGAAGGAATGGGAGTTGGTTAAGGGTTCATATGTTAAGACAGGCCAACACCTAAAAAGAGAATGAATAGCATTAACAGGATTTCTTTTTATATTTATTTTTCTCTTCATTATCCGCTGACCATCAACACTCCAATGCCAAATCTGACTCATTTGTGCATCCATGAATGAAAGATAGCTAAGGGGCACTGTAATTCAAGCAGAGAACATGGTTTTCCTTAACCCTAACCCCCATTGCCCAACAGCAGCCTGATGTCCACAGATCCTATAGTGCTAATCTAATGGTATATGCATGCTTCCATATATGTATTGAAATGTGGCTACTGATGTTCATCTTCAAAAACCTCTGACTCCGCCCCCCTCACCACAACTCCTTCATTCTGACTGCTGATTGGAAAATCTGCAGGAGGAAACTCAGTAGTCAGAGTGAAGTTTACTTCACTACTTTTTTACTGTCTCCAAATGAAGGATCTTTCCCACTCCACAGAAGCAACAATAAAGTAAGAGCTTAACAGTCCATTGGGGAAAATCACAATTTATCTGTTTTTTTGACTAAAATAAGTATTTCCCCCTTTAAGAACCCCACTACTTTTGGCATACAGAGTTTATTATGGCATTTTGGGATAATTTTGTGAAAAATTGGGTATTGCTTGTGTAAACATTGAATTTTCTGAGACAGAAAAGTTTAATGAAGAAAGAGCCAAAAATTGCATGCCAATGTAATGCTTATGCTCACTTTGTGCCAAACTAATTGCCGTTTTGATTCTTTCAAGGTGTATGCAAGTGTTTGAACAGTACTGACTGATAGATATTATATAACATTAACTATTTTCCCCAAAGCTTATGAAAGTGTGCTCTTATCAATATAAGGTTTAGAAATAATGTTTGTTCTTATATTTTATATACAACGTTTGAAATAGATGTGTTTTTCTAAAAAAGCAGAAACTGCAAGGCTGATCACCATAAGTATAAAACAGACATTTGCTTAAGCAAGCATGAAACGCAGAGTTAAGAATAGATAATGTATTGAAGCAAACAGCTAAGTGTCAGACACCTGCAAAAATAATTTCTGATGAAACGTGCTTAGCTTTACTGTAAATATGTTGTTGTCTAGTTTGATTTATTGTGGGCTAAACATAACTGTAAATGGCATCCTGTTAAAATAGTAATAATATTTGGAACATACAAAGAAGGAAGTTGATCATAAAAGGAATAACAGGGACTTTTTGTAAAGTCCTCACATACAGAAATGAAGAAAATAACCAAAGAAGGACATGTAACAGAAATCAGTCATGCAAACCGCAAGGACATTGAAAAACAACATCTGCTGACTTAAAAAGTGTATATAAACTGGACATTGTTTTCTCTTCTTCAGAGACGTATTGATTGAGTGAGCATCAATCCTGTTTGTTTAGAAGCAAAGATTTTTATTCCAGCTATGTTATAATAGAATTGAAATAACTCTGACAGTAACTGCTTGGCAGGATTTTGTATTGATAAAATAAATAATAATGTATACAGTAGTACATTTTCAGTCTGGTCACTTCTGCCATTATAAAATTTAATACTGACAGGAAATTTCTGTTCTGTTTTTATTTTTCATAACCTTGCTGAAAGTGTCATGAGTATAAGTGTGCTGTTTGTGAACACTCAGTTACAACTTACCTTTTGACTGGCTCTCTACAGCAATGCTTACCACTTTTGGTGCTTCTTTCCTGTTTACAGCATGGATACCCACGCTGGTCCAGCTGGCTCTTCTCCTGCAATATGTAGAATCAAAAAAAGAATCAATTACCAAGGAGTACTTTCCATTGTTGTGGATTCAGTCTTCACCTCAGCCAATTGTGGGTCACCTGCTATACCCACTAGTTATTTTTCAGACTACTTACCTCTCTGGCTGCCTCTGTTGTAGTCCTTTCAGCCAGCATGAATGGGGGTGAGGACTCGGCCACATTTTCTTCGGCTGCTCCAGTGTCCTCTTCTGAGCATCCCATCTAGGAGGTTCCTTGGAAATATACTTGTAAAAGGAGGCACACATACCCCCCCCCCCAGGAGTCTCTTACAAAAAAATCCAAACCATAAAAATTGGCAGGAACACCACAACTTCACACAGTAAAAGTATTTATTTGTAAAAATGGACCAGATAAGCGCTTTCATGTTGTAAAACCAATGCTTCTTCAGATCATAAAAACACAAAGTCACAACTCAGTTATACACAGTTAGATGTTCGATCAGCTATGTTAATTCATCAATTCATTAAACCAATTTCATCCCTTTCAATACAGGTTTTAAAGAGACACAAGCATTAATACCAGGATGTTTATCATCCTGTTGCCTCAAGATCCATTTAAGTTCTACTGTTTCAGTATAGTTAGTGAGATCACCACCCCCCCTGTGACCCAATGAACTATTTGTAGTACTCAAAAACTCATGTCCAGCATTTGCTTTAATATGCTTAGCTAGCGCATTGTTCATATTGCAAGTCCTAATCTCATTTAAATGAATAAAAATCTTTTAATCTCTTATTGGTCTTACCAACACAGAATCCTGTGCAAGACTTGCATGTGGCTAAGTAAATCACATTTTCTGTACTAGATTCTGCATAGAATCTGGGACTAAAAGTATATTTCATCTGTGGATGCTTAAACACTTGTTCCTGTGAAATATATGTACAGGGTCTGCACTGCCTGCAACTGTATGTACCAAGTCTGGCAGATAGCAAGTTACTTGACCTAGTATTACAATTCCCTGTTCACAGTTGCCTTTTCAAGATTAAACAATTTTTGCACATAAAGGACGGATTGTACCCAACTAGTTCAGCTGTCTTGTTGTCACTTGTGAGTATTCCCCAGTTTTTTGTATAATATTACATACAGAGCCTACATCATTTGTATACATCAGACCAAATCTGAGTTACAAAGCTCCTATCCTTATGGACACTAGAAGCACATCTAGAGAAGTGTGGGGCATCAATGTTTTTTCTATCCTTGGCCATCCTCTCGTTATGATCTATCAGAAGGTTCTTGTTATAGCCCCTTTTCAAAAAATGTTGACTCAATGCATCAATGTTTTCATGAAATGCTTCCTCTTGTGTGCATAGCCTAGAGGCTCTCATGTATTGGCCTCTTACTACATTAGGATATATATGCCTTGGTCCATACTATCAAAGAACAAGTAACTATTTTTCCAACATCCCTTTCGGAATAAATTGGTATCAATCTGACCCATTTGGTTAACCATTAATTGTACGTCCAAGAAATCTATCTCTTTTTGTGACATGAACATAATAAACTTCAAAAATTCAGTAGTATGTCATTTTGTGGATGATGTTTTTATCTTGTGGGGAGGGCCAAGAAGAATTGCATGGTGGTCTTCATTACATTAACCATACTACTGAATTTTTTTATTGTTGCCCTGTTTTAAGCACAATCCTCTTTGGGCCTAAAGTGAAAGAAAAAGTAACCAAAAGTGAATAGGATGGAAAGTCTTATTCCTGTAAAGGTCTGCTAAAGAAGTGAGTCAGAGAAGTCATTCAAGTGGTCACACAAAATCAGCTATGATCTGGAACTTACTCAGGATTCTTTTTAGTGCCAAAAAAACCCCAAGGATGTCAGGCCAATCTTGGACCTTAGCCACTTCAATCAATATGTCAAGCAATCAAAGTTCTGGATGGTCATAGTTCAATCCATGCTTTTACTACTGAGAGTGAACAATTAGATGTCTACTGTCATATCAAGGTGATCAGGCAAGCCTGAAGGTTTCTTCACTTCCAGCTGGGAGTCAGTCATTTCAAATTCAGAGCCCTGCCCTTTGGCCTCACCACAGCCCCCCACCCCCTCGGTATTCATCAAATGCATGGTAATGGTAGCAGTGTACTTCAGACTCCAAGAATTCCAGCTGCTCCTGTATCTGGATGGCTGGCTCATTTCTGCCCCTATCAGGAATATGCTTATCCAATCAAGAAACATCTTACTCCAAATTTGTTTGATGTTGGGCATCAGAGTCAATCCAGACAAGCCCAAATTCCAGCCTGTAAAAGTAAATAGAGTTTATAGGAGCACACTCGGACACAATTCATCAGACAGCAAAACTTCCACAAAGCATGTTATAATTCTCAAATTGTTCCCTCATTCCAAAAATCAGTGTCAAAAATGGTCCTTTGTTTACTGGCTCAGTGGTAGCTTCCATCAATTCTTCTCGACAGATACCACATGAAAGTGTTACAGTATACTATAGCAGTGCAGTGGTCCAGCAGGAATCAACCAATATCTGTATGTCTGATGAACATTTGCAGGAATCACATTCATTGGTGGCTTGAATCTCCTATGGTGTTGCAAGGCCACCCATTTGTTTGCCCTCTTGGACTCAAGGCACATGGTCCCCCTCCAAGACCAGTCTTCAATTTACTTAAGCTGAGGTCATAAATGTGACAAACCCTATAGATGGCACTCACATAGCATGCACACACAAACACACACACACACACACACACACATATATATATATATATATATATATATATATATATATATATATATATAGATATATATATATATATATATATATATACACACGGATCATTGCATGCACCCACAAATACACACATACACAGGTATAGCTGTATACTGGTATATAGCTATATACTCACAGAGGGAGCGGCGTGGTGAAGGCAAATAAATTAAACAATTTGATTTTTGGGATAAATGGCAAAAAAGCCTTATATTTCAAACCTAATTTCATAATTCATTTTACAAGACACAATATTTTATTTATTATACAAATCAGGTCACTACATTTTTCATTTATCTGTTGTTACTGTATTTTAAGTTTGCATTCTCCACCTTTATTCCAAAAGTTGTCAAATGAAAGGGGGATTAACTTTAATTGCCTTTTATGAAAACATACTTCTTTGGATTTCTTTTGCAAGTTTTATGCACTTTTTAATCAGGTATTTCTAGTAGTGTTACCTAATCTTTACAGTTATGTTAGTATTGGTTAGTTTAATATTTATATTTTAGTTAGTTTGAGATTAATTTAGATGGTTAGATTGGACCTGCTCTGCTAGCAGGACTGTTTTTCAGTTGTTAAATGATAGTCCATGTTTTAAGTTTTTATGTTTTCTTAATTCTAATTGGAAAATTTCAATCTATGCTTTAATTTCTATCCATGGTCCACGTGATGGAGGTGCCAGTCAAGGAGGGAATGGAGTGAACAAGTAATGCCTGCTCACCTCATTGGGTGAGTGCTGACGTGCTTATTGCAGGCAATGTTTCCCACTAATGCATCCACAGTGGACCACAATAGAGACCAGATTTTTAAAGGAGTTTTCTACTCAACAGGTGGTGGGGCTGCCTTGGAGAACTTGTGAAAATGAACAAATGAACAACAGCTGACCATTACAATCACCACGGGTATATGATTTCCATAGTAAAATATCCTTCATAATTGCCTACATAGCACCTTGCACTAGTGCTCACCAGGGACAGGGTTCACAGATCAGTCAAATAGCTGGCACATGAGGGAGGCAAATACTACAAGGTGCCTGAAATAGACCACTGATGTACATATAGATGTCAACCATTTGACATCTTGTATTTCTGAAAATGGTACTGGCAGTCTACTGTAAATATGGTACTCAGATGTGGTACTAATATAGCATACAAAATAGATTTTTAAAGATGATATTTTAATTTGTATACCTTATTTTTCATTTTCTTTTTCCAAGAACTTCAATTGCTCTTAGATCCTGTAATGCAGGGACATATGACACTGTGGTGCAGATTTTTAAAAACAAAAAAATGTGATGTTGGCATCCTGCTGAATAAACAGTGAATCAATAAATCAGTATTGCCACTTGTGTAAAATATGTGGGTGTTGCTTCTAATCACAAACTACATTCCTTCTTTAATGTCTTGCTTTGCTAGTGCAGTAACTAGTCACCATTTTTGCCTTCCCAAATTATAGATTTAGATTTGTATCTGACCCATCTGTAAAGTACTGAAGCTATTTCATCACATCCGCAAGACTGTAATTTGATATTTGCAGCACTTCAGTTACGTTTCATAATTTTCATGTTTACATCTGTACATATGTATATGTCTGTACATGTATACATGTATCATATATAAATATACAGAGAGTTTTGTGTGTGCATTTATGTTATTTCTAAAATAATAAAAAAAAGTCAAGAATTTTGTTTGTGAGTGTGTGTGTGTGTGTGTGTGTGTGCGTGTGTGTGTGTGTGTGTGTGTGTGTGTGTGTGTGTGTGTGTGTGTGTGTGTGTGTGTGTGTGTGTGTTAACTTCTCTAACTTCAGAAGTTTCATGAAATGCACTTTAAAAGAACCCACATTTTTCCCAGCAGCTATTTTAGTTTCTGCTGAAGTATCACTCTTCAAAAATGAGTAATTCTACACGTCTACCAAATAGTCTTATCTTTGCTGTCAGTTTAGTCTTATTAGCTGTTTTAAATAACTGTGTCACAGTCTATTGCACATCTGAGTGTACCTAAGGAGTGGCATGCTATAAATGTTACTCAATCCTGCTTAATTTTTACTCATATAGTGTAGAACATAAGACATTAACACCGTTTTGTCAGTCCTCATTTCTGAAACAGAACAGAAATGACAACAGTATTTGTTAACTAAAATCAATATTCTGCATTTCTCCAGCAATCACATGAAATTACGTGTTGAACCATACAAGTAGTCACCTGAAGTACTATTTTTATAACACAGGATTGCAGTTTCTTTTGAGATTAATGCAGCTAATCTACACTCATCATTAACTAGTACATCCCCTGCTGCTGTTTGCTTATAATAATCACATTCACATTGTGTCCCCCTTATAAAATTGGCATTTAAGTGCCATAATGATAATGAATAAATACTTCTGATAAAGTGGCATTTTACAGACTTTCTACTTATGTATCTCAAAATGTTTTTTATGAAATGTGTCTGCCTCCAAGACTTACTGCAACCGAGTAGAAATGAAGCAGTACACCCTTGAGCCTAATTTCTTGTTATTCCCTTCTTGAACAAATAACAAACTTGTTGTGATCAGAGGTCTTCCTGTAGTCATCTGTGTAATATGTGCAACTTGTTAATGGTGCTTGAAAAGCTAGGAAAAATAACCTTGCTATAGCCTGGTTGCGATGTACAAAAAAGCTGTAACAAGCTTGTTATTGCAATGTTCGTAGATCAAGACCTTAATATGACTGAGGTTTGTGATGTCTCAAACTCATCAAAGACCACTGAATTGTAAGAGTGAAACCTTCTGACACTTGTGAAAGCTCACAAATTTTATACTACAACTCCAACAATAAAAATGTGGCAGAATAAAATACCTAGCAGCTTTTAAATGTGTTCATTGATTAGATAGACACCTCCGCTTGCTGTTCGACAGGCAGTTCAGCAATGTTTAAGACACTTTGCGCTCCCACAAACTTCTTATGTATTAGAAATAATCATTATGAGTTGTTAGTGAGTGATTAAGTGTAACTACTTTTTAATGTGGCATTGAACTAGGTACAAGAAGTTCACCTCATTCTTTCCCCTTTGTTATTTGTGTTACATTCAGTACCATTGGCAAAGCAAATAAGGGACTCAGAAATTCAAGGATAGAATTTGTATGGTAAGCAAGAAAAGTTGATTTTATTTGCAGTTGCTATTATTTTGTAACTGATAAAACCTGAAAATGATATTTCAATGCTGTGGAACATTCTGAAACAGTTTCAAGTCTTTTCAGGATACATTAATGAAGCTAAATCAATGGCAATAGTTGTAAACTATGCATCCACATTTGAACTGTTTCAGCAATACCCATATTTATGGGAACATAATAAAATGAAGTATTTAGGTGTAATGATTAAAAAGTATCATGTTATGGCAGCGAAGGATATGTGGGAAGAGACTGAACAAAAGATAATACAAAAACTGAGAAACTGGAAGCTCTTTTTAATGGATATGGATAGCGAATTACAAGCAGTGAAAATGTGTTTAATTCCTTTAGTGTTTTATATACAGGTCAGACATATTTGTATCAACCAGAGGAGAAGTTGTGGATAGCAATTAATAAAGAGTTGAAGAGTTTTATCTGGGAGGAAAAGCAGGCAAGTTCAAGTTGGATCCTTCCAACAGAACAAGGTAGTTTGGGATTACTTGATTTGAAGGGGTAGCTCAGAGCTACACAATTAAGGCTCCTCTACATAACACAAGGAGAAAGCTATAATTCAAAGTGGAAAGTGCTAATGATGAAATGTGTGTGTGGGGGGAGGGCTGAAGAAATAAGGAGAGAGTGAGATTTTAGTGGGAAGTATTTTTAAAACTAAGCCAACACAGGAATGGAGAAAGGAGATTTTGCTATGAGGGATGACTGCAATTAGGGGTGTAAAGAATAGGAAAGATAGGGACTCGAATTTACTGGAGAAAACTGGCAAAGGAACCAAGGTACTGGGAGCAAGTAATTACAGAGGGAAAGGTAATAGACTGGGATAAGGCCAAGAATAGTTTTTGACTGTAGGCTAGAGATCACCTTCCCTATCAAGGATTGATATCAGAGTATAGGCAAGCAGAAAGGAATTTCTATGTGAAAGATCATCACTGGATTAGTCTTTCAAAGAATCTACAATAGAAGCTGCTCTTTGGTATAATTAGCAGGACATATGAAATATTGCATGCTAACTATAATAATCAATCAGAGGAGGTTAGAAACAATTGGGAAGAGAGATTGGATAAGCATTTCACAAACAAACAATGGGACAATATATGTATGGCACCCAAATATGAAACTAAGTCAAGAAGATTTGCTTGGGAGTGTTTGCAGAGGTATTTTATACTGCAAGCAGAGCCCAAAGAAATGCAGGAGGTGTGATGGGGAAGAAAAAGGTAATTAGGAACATATTTTTGGGAGTGTAATGAGTTACTACTCTGTCAGAAATACTGAATGGGCAAATTGGTGTAACTAAGGAAATTATTATTTTGAACTGTGGTACAGAATCAAAATTGCTTAGGCATAGTAAGGCCTTGCTGAGTATAATTCTTGTGACTACCAAAAAAAGTACTAGAAAATGGAAATCAAAATCTAAATCAGCTGTACAAGAAATAGTGAATATAATAACAGTGATAAAGGAACTAGACGTGGGATCTTTAGAAAAGGGTAGAGCAAGTTACACAGAAAAAAATAAGAATTGTGAGAACAATATATGAAGAATAATGTTTTGGAGGAGGGATGAAGTTTAAGGAAAGACTGGAAATGAATGAGATATGTAAACTTTTGAATAACAATGACTGTATAGAAGAATATATGTGATATATAATGTTTGCAACTGAAAACATGTCAATATGGTTTATTTTCATGTATGTAAATGTATGATTGTCTATGTCATAAGTAATAATTCATTAAAAAAAAGAAAAAAGAAAATAAATTTACCTCTTGAGCTTTGCTTTGCTTTATTCATGAAACGGATTTATCAAATCCATTTCACAAATACATTAACAAATTGTTTATGACTGGTGTCCTGATTATAATGTTCTGTCATAAATTACCAAAACACTGCAAACTAAATCTTCAAAATGACATCCAGTACTGCTAAAAAGAAAAGAAAAAATTAAATTAAAAGACAGTTGACTCAGCACTTGTTAGAATGAACAGACCTAAATCATCACAGTAATGCAATATTATGGAATGTTACAGGTAAGGAAACACAAGGAGTCAATAATCATCCTCAAGATGCTAACAAGAACTGGAGTAGGCATTGCTGACATGCTGTGTCTCAAACAGCATACAAAATTCACATGCAGGGCTGTGGACCTCAGCATGGAAGAATCATAGTGTGCCATGAAGTATAAAAGGGCATTCTGTACCCCTTAATAACACTGGATCATTAGCTAAGACACTGTGATAGGACACTGCTTTTGTGATGCAGCACATGAACACAGAACTCGCCAACAGCTTCCATCTAAGCCCACTATAGCACACAGATGTTCATTTATAGTTATTGTGGATGATAATACCAACTGATAAACATGGAAGCACAAAATCACTGTCAAGTTTAATAAAGCATACAGAACACCTTGCAAGGTGTACATAGTAACATCATGGTATCTGTGAGACACAACAGTATTGTATGCATCATATTTATGCACAATTCTCAATCTAGCAAACTTGTTCAGCACAGACTATACTTTAAAGTCAAAAGTATTACAACCAAAAGGCCTGCAGAATGAAGCCTATATATGGATAGTACATATAGCTATCTGACTATACCTGCAGTGCTGCAAGGAGTACCAGGACATTCTGTAGCTACATGCAGTGGTACCACATGTATCATACATGATTACATGGCAACACATCACATCCCCACATAAGCAATGTAGAGTGTTGTCAAAGGAAAAAAAAAAACAACTTCAAAAAGATCAATACATGGCAGGTTCAGGTTAAGGCACTTTAATTCTTGCAGCAAGGAGACAAAAACATGCTAATATAGAGTTTGTCTAACTAGAATCAGGAAGCGAAGCCATTCTTATACATTTCTTACAAGACATTGCCTACTAAGCTGACGTAACAAATCACAAGTTCTTACAATATTATTTCATAGCAGCTGTTTGTCCATGATTTTCTGCTGATACTATCAAGTTTATGAAAAAACTTCCTAAGAAAAACAATGTGGCCTTGGAGACCACCGGTTAGATACAACCTCTTACTATGTGATGTTACCATTCAAGGTACTATGGCTAATTCGAGCAATTAGCAAGTACAGATTATAGTTCATTTCTTCAAGCAGTCTTTGTTCAACTGTATCTATCTTTTTCTGCAGCTGTGCATGTTCTTATAACACGAACAGAGCTGATTGTTCAAGTTCAATAATGTTATAGAAAACAGTATTGTTCTATTCATTATTTTCCTGACCTAGCAGATAATCACCTGCTTCTCAGCAAATTTCCAAAAGGCATAAACATGAATTTTGCTGTGCTAGCAAATACTAGGTCAGAGAGCATCTTGCAGTTTCAGAAAGCATCTCGTAGTTTCATACAAAACTAAGCTGTACATAAAATAGAATGAAATGTGTTAACCCTTTTAGCTTCTAATAAGCACTAAACACATACATTAATACATATTTTTTTGACATTTCCCCCCTGTTAATACTTTTTATTCTATTTTCAAAAGCATAAACAGTTTGCTTCTTCTCCTAACCTCTTCCGTTCAGAATTTGCAGTTAAGAGAGTCATTCAGTTTAAACTTATGAAAGTGTTTCATTTTTCAACAGTTCTTCAAATTCGGTACTTTGATACAAAGTCTCAGAAACTGACATGTCTATAAAATCTTTAATTAATCTTTTCATGCAGGGAATACCACAACAAACACACACTCCTAATAGGAGTAATCCCACACAAATGGCAATCAGGATGTTCATTAGGATGGTACCCCACCCCCCCAAACAAATTCTGGAAAAAATCCGTCAGTGAGTTTGGGCCTGGTTTGGTCATGGCCGACACTTGCTGAATTACCTCAAGGTGGTCATCTATCTCATGTTGGTTGTCAGGAATAAACAAACAGCACTCCTCTTTTATTAAAGCGCAAGTACCACCTTTTGCCGCTAGGGTGAAGTCGAGAGCCATGCGGTTTTGAAGCACCACAGTTCTCATAGCGTTCAGTTCATCAGTTACTAATTCGAGAGCAGAAAAAGTTGCATTGCTCATTACTTCGAGAAGTTTGGACAGTTTTCTCAGCTCCCAAATCAATTTTACTGTGCCATATGCAGGGGCTATACCTGCCCACGATATAATAGTGTCACTCAAGTCCATGTGTGCCAGTTTATCTTTGTTTTTTATGGAGTTATGGTTTCTCCAGCCTGCTTTGATTCATCCCACTGGATTCTCAGGTTTCTTGATTGGATTTCCAGGTTTCTTGGTGACCTCTCTGACATTTAAAATTCTTCCTCGAGGCAAAACTGCAGTGTGTCGTATGGCCGGAACCAGGTAACCCAAAAAACAACTGCCGGATCAATTCTCAGGTAACCATTTGTATGCTTTTTTTCCCACACACAAAACAACAATCCTCTACTTTAGTATTAATATATACTTGCCCTGCATGAAACATTTTTCTGTCAATGATAGATAGTTGCTTAAAAAGAACAGGATTATGCTGTACTTTATTAACTGTTTTGTGCATTGATTCAAGAAATGAGTCATAGTTTGTATCACAAATAGAACCTGCATTATTAGCTTTGGTATAACATTTGTAAGGAACAGTCACATTACAATTGCTCCAACCCACCTGAACAGTATCATTTTTGTAAAAACACACAATTCCCTTTTCCAGGTACAATGCTATTTTGTCTTGTGATTTTACAGTTGTAGTATCAAAAATCAAATTTTCCCAGGTCTCATTGACCCCTAGGGGGACATCAGTCACTAATAATCCCCCATATACTGTTGGTAAAGCTGTACAAACCCAACAATTTGAAACATTAAAAGTCTCAGCATACACATGTTTGATCACTTGGTAAGTGTTAAAATTTGGATGCCAGTCTATGAGTAACGCATCACGTTTATTCAGTTCAGCTTGTGTGGCTGGAAAAAGGAAAGGCCACAGCAAAAAGATTATTGTTATCAGTATAGTTAACAGAATGATCATGCAATACTTCTGAGGTTGTTCTGCATTCCTATTTGCTCCATATCTGGTCATTTTGTTCTTGTTGTGTAACAGTAACAAGTTTTTTGTCCAGTTCAAAGTTTTTAACCAGTTTACAGTGTGTCAGATGAATCCAGGATGCTCGCTCTGCGATCTTGACTGCAGTGGGTGTTGACAGTAGCACTTGGTATGGCCCTTCCCACTTCGGTGACGTCCAATTCTTCTTCTTAATGGTCTTCACCCAGACCCACGTGCCTGGGGCTATTGCTGCTTCCGATGGCCTGGTTTGTTCTTTATCTGAAACAGAATTTAACTGCAAAAGTTGTTTATTACTTAGAAGTCGTCTCATATATTCTGCGAGTGAACTGTCGGCCTCCTGGTCTGCAGGCATGAGAGGTTTCCACTGAGGTATATAATATGCCCTCCCAAATAATTTTTCAAAAGGAGTTAACCCCTTTGCATTTGGAACAGTTCTCATGCTCAACAGTACCAGAGGCAGGCAGTACACCCAATTTTTTTGTGTCTCAATAATTAACTTCCTAAGTTTACTTTTCAAAACCCCATTATGCCTCTCTACTAGTCCTGCAGATTGTGGATGATATGCACAATGTTTTTTTAAAGAAATTCCGAAATATCGGCTCAACTGTTGTATAGTTTGATTAACAAAGTGTGTGCCATTGTCACTGTAGATCTTTTATGGTAATCCAAATCTAGGAATAATTTCCCTAACAATAATTTTTGCAACAGCAGCTGCATCTGGATTTTTGGTCAGAAAAGCTTCCACCCATTTGGAAAACATATCTATAATGACAAGACAATACTTCTTATTTTCGCATTTGTTCAGTTCTATGAAATCCATAGAGATAGTATGGAACAGGTACGGTGGTGCAGGGAAACTCCCTTGCTTAGGCTTCAACGCCCCTTGTGCATGATGCTTATTACAAACATGACATGCCGCACAAAAATTTTTAGTGTAGTTTATAAATCCATATGTTGTACACTCGATTCACTAACTGTACCATTCCCCCTGTTGAGACATGGCACTGCCCATGGCTCAACAAAGCTGCATATCTAAACAAATTAGATGTCAAAATTGGTTTTCTTTCTTTGGAGATGTACAGTCCTTTTTCAAGAATTGCTCCTCGTTTTATCCATTTCTGTTTTTTCTACTTTCGTAGTAAGTGTCTGCATTGTTTTCAACATTTCTAAATCTAAAATCTCAGAAGGTTGTAATTCCTCACTCAAAAGAAATATTTCTGAAGCTGAAGCTGCCTGCTTTGCAGTTGTATCAGATCTCACATTACCTTTTGATATCCTATCCTGTTGCTTGGTATGAGCTATGCATTTACAAATAGCTACTTTCTGAGGTAACTGAATAGATTCTAACAAATTTAAAATAAACTGTGTATGATTAATCAGTTTGCCAGTAGATGTTATCATTCCTCTATTCTTCCACTGTTGCGCAAAAACATGTACAGTAGAAAAAGCGTACTGGCTATCAGTAAAAATGTTTACACATTTACCCTTTGCCAAGGTACATGCCCTTGTCAAGGCAATCAATTCTGCTGCTTGTGCAGATAAGTTGTGTGGTAAAGACTTTGCTTCTAAAATCTCAGTATGAGAAACTACTGCATACCCTACTGGGTTCTGCCCTGTAGGACCCCTTCTGCATGAGCCATCCACATAATATGTCACCTCGGCATCATCCAAGGGAACATCCATTAGATCTTTTCTAGGCAGTGTCTTTTGCTCAATCTCCTGCAGGTAGCTGTGTGGTGTGCTGTCCGCAGGGGTTGGGAGCAAGGTAGACGGATTCAAAGTTGTACATCATTCAATTGTCATATGAGGTTGGCTCAACAGTATAGTCATACAGGAAAGATGTCTAGCAGGAGAAAGATATGCTACTTTTTCTTTCAGTAAAATAATCGCGACTGCATGGGGCACTATCAATGTCAGAGGGTGGAACAACACTACTGAGGCTGAAGCCTGTACTGCCATTGCAGCTGTGACTACTGCTTGTACACAGTGGGGCATGGATCGTGCCACTGGGTCCAGCTGTGATGAATATTAAGCTATGGGGCGTTGTTTGTCCCCATGTTGCTGTGTTAACACTGATGTCATATAACCTTGCTTACAATCTACAGTTTGGAAAAAGCGTTTATGATAGTTTGGTAATCCTAAAACTAATGAGGATGCTATCAATTGTTTTAGTTTGCAGAAAGCTGATTCTGCTTCTGGTGTCCATTGTAATAAATCTTGTGCTGCCATAGGCTTCTTGTATATCAAGTTGGTCAGTGGAGCAGACTCCAAGGCATAGATTGGAATCCAACTCGGACAGAAATTAGTCGTACCCAGGAAGGACATCATTTCCTTCTTGGTAGTCAGTTTGGGTGCTTGTAAAATTACTATTTTCCTATCTTCATCTAATGTTCTGCCTTCTTTGGATATTACATATCCCAGGTATTTAACCTTCTTTTTCCAAAGCTGCAACTTGTTTTTGTTTACTTTATGTTCTTGAGTGGCTAAAAAATGTAATAATGCCATGGTATCTCCTCTGCATTCTTGCTGGGTGGCGGCTGCCAGCAGGATGTCGTCTACATAAAGTAAAATCTGACTGCCTCTCGGTGGGGTAAATCCCGCCAAGTTGCTTGCCATCTCTTGTGAGAATATTTTTGGACTTTCACAATATCCCTGTGGTAGTCGTGTGTATGTTTACCTTTTTCCCTGAAATGTGAATGCAAACCAATGTTGGCTGTCAGGGTGTATCGGTATTGAAAAGAACGCATTGCTTACATCTACCACAGAAAAATACTTCTGTTGAGACTTCAAATCATTCAATAGGGTGTGTGGATCTCGCACCGTAGGTGCTCTAGGTATTACTGCATCATTTACAGCTTGTAAATCTTGGACCATACACCATTCTCCATTTGCTTTCCTAACAAGAAATAAGGGTGTGTTACATGGTGAATTGGGAGATTCTACCAGTACTCCTTCCTTAAGTAAAGCTGCTATTGTAGGTTTGATTCCTACTTCTGCATCTTCCCTTAAGGGATACTGTCTCTTCTGTGGTCTAAATGCTGATTTTGGCGTGATAGTAACTGGCCCTGCTCTACGAATGAGTCCTACATCTGATTTCCCTGTTGACCAGAGAATTTCTGGTATGCTCCATAAGGCATTTTTTTCCTCTTCTAGTAAGAGTGCTAAGCAGCTGTCCTTGCTAGACTGCAAGTGTGCAGCTGGGTGTGTCTGTGTTATCCAATTTAACTTCTGCTTCTATACTCCCTGTTCTGACAGTTCTAACTCTGTCTGTTTTTCCCACTTTGTGACTTTTTCTCCAAGGTCTGCCCATTTCACATTCTTGTCCTTAGTCAAACTAACATGTGGTAATCAATTAGATTTATAGAGTGCAAAGAATTCCTGGGGCAATGAACAGCTAATTACACTGTTCCCTTTTGTGTCCCAGTACAGATTACGTAATACTAATCTGTTTGCATGGTTTCTAAACAGTTCTTGCTCATATTCCTTATCAGGGCCTGGTGTGCTACAATAATACAGAGTACAGTGCAACAAATGCTGTTTATCAGTGTCAAGGGAGGGGAACTTACTGATGGCTACGTTCATCAGCTCTTCAGTTACTGCCCCTGGACCAGTCGTGACCAAGTCCTGGCTGTACCAATAAAATGTTTTGCCCTCTGGTCGCACTAAAAAAGTATCCATTTGTCACTGTGCTTCCATACCCTGCATAGTTGGATCTACTGCTATGCCAAATATCTGCATAAGATCTCTGCCCAAAAGGTTTACTGGGCATTTTGCAGAAACAACAATTTTGCTTTTCTGGGTCATCCCTGAAACGGGGTCAGTTATTGCTATGTTATGGGAGAGTGGCTCCCAATACAGCTGTCCATTAGCTGCTTTCACTAATATGTAATCGAGTGATTCTGAATTTTCTTGTAGTTTTGAAGGATGTATCAGGGTCTGTGATGCCCCTGAGTCACACAGAAATTTAACTTCCCTCCCCTCTACCAGAAGTGTAACTTCCGGTTTCGTATCTACTAAGTAGAGCTCTAGGCTCAATATTGCTAAGTCTAAAATTTCACTTTCTTCACTATCTGCAATTTCCTGCACTTCCTCTATTTCTTCTGTCACATCCTCTACTCCCTCTATCACACTTGCATTTGTCTTTTCTTGGTTATTCCCTTCTAGTGATTCTTGACTATCATATAGTCAGTCCTCACTTTCCTTTTCTTCCATGGCTACCTTCTTGTTTTGCTTGCAATCCCTTGCTAAATGTCCCTTTTTTCCACACTTAAAACATTCACCCCTTTTCTTTCTCTCTTCAAACTCTTCTGATTACTTATCAGATTATTTGTTTCCCTGGGCATTTTTCTTACCCTTTTTCCCAGACTGTACTACATAAACATCTGCTCCATCTTCTACAGAAAATACTTGGGCTTTCTTTTTCTTTTTACTGTTAAAATGCCTTTCGGCATGTCTAGCATATTCAAGTAGTGACTGTAATCTACTTGCACGATGGTCTACCATGTGCTTTGTCATAAAGCTGCTTATAGGCAAAATACTGCCTTTTAAAATGCATTCTTTAGCTGCTGCTCATACAGGGAATCATGTGTTTGGTCTTCAGGTATCTGCATTCCACAATGGTTATTAAAACTCTCTAATAATCTAGCATAATATATGTCAACAGTTTCACCTTCTTGTTGGATGCATTGATGAATGCAAGTCCAGTCTGCCCTAGGCTTCCATTTCTCAGAGATTCGGTCTGTAAGACCTTTTACTCTGTTATCCAGCTCTGCGTTGCTATGTGGGAGTGGCTTGTGTTCTGCGTCACGGCGATTCCAGTTGCCACTAATCATGTGCCAATCTGGACCTATGATTTGTCTAACTACTTTTTTTACTTCTCCATTTAAATGATAACTTAACCTCATGAAATGTAAGTCTTCTAAGAATTTTCTAAAATTAACTTTTGGATGGGGAATTCCCTCTGTGGCTTTCTGGATGTCTTCCGGTGTCCATGGTCTATATACCAGGAGAGTTGGGTCCTGCCCTTCCTGTCCTGCCTGAGGATTTGGTACTTCTATGAGCGGACATATCTCTTCTTCACTCATAGCTTGTGAATTTTTGTTCATTTGCTATAACTCAATATCCCCTCTTAAGTTACGTGTTTGAGACCTAGTCTCGACTGGATCTCTGACAAATGGTCTTGGCTTTGCGGGGACAGCCGGGTATAGCGGAGGTGGACCAGCTTGTCCACTCGCTTCATATTCTGGTAAGGGAAGCGGAGGGGGTGGAGGGGCTGATGCTATTACCAAATTATTGTCCTCTTTATCTAGAAACATTGCTTTTGAATTATTACTCTTTTGTTCCCTACGGTTTGCTTCCTCAATCCACCTGTGTGCCTGAGGAATGCCTAATTGACGTTGCTTTTTTACCTGACCTTTTGCGTCGGTTTTAAGCTGTTTGACAAGTTTAATAAGTGAGGGTTTTTCTAATTTTCCATCAAATTCAAATTTATTAACCCATTTTGTATAGTACCTAACATTGTCGGCACGCTGTGATTGCATATATTTTGCATCTTCAGTTAACGACGGATCTTGGGATCTTTTTGTGCACTTATTTCCCATATTGTTCTAACTGTTAAAATGTTATGTAACCCTTCTTATTTTTACGTGGTACCATGATTTCTCTTTTTCAGTTTATCTAGAATAACTGCCTACCTATTCTGTTTCCCTGATCTATGACAAGATTGCAATCTTCCTGTCCCTGACTTGTACACAAACAAATCTCCTGACAGATGATACAAATCAAGTCCCTGATCTAAAACAGAAAAAAGGTAAATTCCTCCCTACCTGAGCCTCCATGATTGATCGTCTGGTTCGAGGAAAAAACGTTAATTCGAGGAAAAATCATTAATTCGCCCTCCAGATGCAGATCAGAACAGTGGCTGGCCTCTTTTGAACGACAATTCAGTCGGAGGTCTTTCGGAGCAGAAGAATTGATGTGGTTTCTTCTCCATATGGTTTCATGCCACCTGGCCCATCTGACCTGAGGCAAAGTGAGAGTTTCCGGTCTGAAGGACCAATCTGTCAAAGGAAAAAAACAACTTCAAAAAGATCAGTACACAGCAGGTTCAGGTTAAGGCACTTTGATTCTTGCAGCAAGGAGACAAAAACGTGCTAATACAGAGTTTGTCTAACTAGAATCAGGAAGCGAATCCATTCTTATACATTTCTTACAAGACATTGCCTACTAAGCTGATGTAATAAATCACAAGTTCTTACAATATTATTTCATAGCAGCTGTTTGTCAATGATTTTCTGCTGACACTATCAAGTTTATGAAAAAACTTACTAAGAAAAACAACGTGGCCTTGGAGACCACCGGTTAGATACAACTTCTCACTATGTGATGTTACCATTCAGGGTACTATGGCTAATTAGAGCACAAAGCAAGTACAGATTATAGTTCATTTCTTCAAGCAGTCTTTGTTCAACTGTATCGATCTTTTTCTGCAGCTGTGCATGTTTTCATAACACGAACAGAGCTGATTGTTCAAGTTCAATAACGTTATAGAAAACAGTATTGTTCTATTCATTATTTTCCTGACCTAGCAGATAATCACCTGCTTCTCAGCAAATTTCCAAAAGGCATAAACATGAATTTTGCTGTGCTAGCAAATATTAGGTCAGAGAGCATCTTGCAGTTTGAAAAAGCATCTCGTAGTTTCATACAAAACTAAGCTGTACATAAAATAGAATGAAATGTGTTAACCCTTTTAGCTTCTAATAAGCACTAAACACATACATTAATACATATTTTTCTGACAAGTGTGTAATGGGTAAAATATTTGTGGGGTCCTTGTTACTTGGCAAACATTATGAATTTTGGCTAAATTAAATTTTCCTTATGTATGTATGGTATTTAACCTTACCATATTGGCTTGGGTTATACTTCACATTACAACCCATTTATATGGTTAACAAATGCTTAGATAAATTTGCAGAATACAAAGGCCAGTGAAAAGCAGCACACAGAACATCAGCAGGATGAGGTATAGTGTGGCAGACAGGTAAAGGAGATGGGCAGAGCTGTGATAGTGATAGAACAACCTGAGCCCACAGTGTATAAATAAAATACATCTGAAGCAATGAACAACCATAAATGAGAGATGGCATTTTGTTGTTACCTTAAGGCAATGTTTTATTTTATAGAATGTAGCAAGTGTTGTAGTAAGCTTAGGGTAAGATTATTAAAGTACAGATTCTGGGAGAAAGTATTGCTGAAACACAAACGCAATCAGTTATAATAACAAGAAGCCAAGGTGGTAGGAGTGCATGATAATATATGTTTCACAGTGTATCAAAACACCCATGGTTAATGATGTATTTTTTACATTTCATGTGGCATCATTCCCTAAAATGTGGATAGACTTAAAATCCCCACACATATCTGCTTTTAAATGAAGTTATAGGTCCATTAGATCAAGTGAGATGCTCTGGACATGTTCTATTAGTGACCACAAATTACAGGCATGCTATATGAATTTAACAATGGATTTAAAGTTAAATCAAAAAGACATGTTCAACTGCATACCTCTCAACATCTTAGAGCAAAAAATCTGGACAAGGCCTAAAATGATGGGGGGACAAATAGGGACAGATTTTAAATATTGCTCTTGCAAACTTAGAAAGTTGATAGAATAATAGGTTTTGCATTAACATGAATTTTCTGAAGGATGTGGAGACAAACTCAAATAGTTGTTATTATTTAATGACTTCAATCCTTAGCTATTTGCCAGAAAGGTACAGATTGTAGGACGAACAGACCAAAAATATGAGGTAAAATCTGGACAGTTGAGAGGTATGTGTTCAAGTGGGAAGCAAAGATATTTTTATCCCAGCTTTTTGTTTTATTTTGTTTATCTTCCCCATACCAGCAGGCCATCACGTAGTCTGGTAGTCAGACCAAATGACTAAAGCTCTGGGCTGCTAATGAGATGATTTCCATTCCCAGTGAATAGGGTTTGATTCTTTCCACCTTCATTTTCATAATGTGTGATGCTACGCAAGTCATTTAAAAAAACAGTGCTCCTGAACTGCCCCTGAAAAGGGGTATTTATACCTAGTGGGCTTACTCATTCAGCAAAGACATAGAACAAGCCCCATCACTGGCACAAAAGCCTATCATACAGCTGATTTTTGTGCAGCCAGCCAAGAGTTTTTTTTTTTTTTACTCTGAGGTCTCCCCTTGCTGGTATGTTTGCTCCTAAATGTAAGAGCCTGCTATGCTTTTTTTTTAACAAGAAACATCTTTATTAAATTATCATGCATGGCATAGGCAATCATACATTTATATAAATGAAAACAAACCATAGTGACATAATTTTAGTTGCAAACATTATGCAACACAAACCACATTGGCATAATTGTAGTTATAAACATTATGCATCACTTAATTCAGCAAGTCATTGTCAGTGAAACACTATAGCTCATTCAAATCCTGCCTTCTTTTAAACCTCATTCCTCCTCTGTATGTATTGTTCCCACAATTGCCCTTTTCCCTATGTAATTTGCTCCTACCCTTTTCTAAGGATCCCAGTTCAAGTAATTTTATCTCTATTACTGTATTTACTGCTTCTAGCAAAGTTGGTTTAGACTTTGATTTCCATTTTCTAGAAATTGCTTCTTTGGCAGCCACCATAATCAGAGTCAGCAAGGCCTTACTATGTGAAGGCAATTCCAAATCTGTATCACAACTCAAAAAATAATTTCTTTAGTTACACCAGTTTGCTCACCCAGTATCTCGGACAGAGCAGTCTGCAGGGAATCTTTAAAGTCTGCCAACTTATTACTTTCCCAGAAAATATGTTCCCCGTTACCTCATTCTTCCTCATCACACCTCCAACGTTTTCTCTCTACCTGAAGAAAAATTCTTTGGAGACTACTTGGGATATAAAAATACCTATGTAAGCACTTCCAACAAAAATCCTAAATCTTCTAGACTTTGTTGTTGTATATTTCTGAGACATACATATATCCCCAGTGTTTCTTTGTGAATTGCTTATCCAAGCTCTCTCTTCCTAATCCTTTCTAATCTGCTCTGACTGATGCTTACAGTTATGCAGTGTTTTGTATTCTCTGCTAATTATTCCTTTTTTAACAGCAGCTTCTGTTCTAGATTCTATTAAACACTCTACCAGTGCTGTTTTTTTTGCATTCTTTGTCAGAATGCATGTTACTGCACATTCTCCAAGAAGGATATTGATCAAATATGGCTTAGCATAGCTAAGAAGATGCCCCTAGTAAATATGCTGCATGCCAAGAATATAACTCCACAGTATATAATGACATTCCAGTGGGCCATACTAATTCCTTCCACCAGGATGGGCTACCCAGTATTGTCACATCCCTCCTACCCTCCCTTATCAGCTCTGTTGGTTTCTTGGACTGTAGTTACTCCCAGAATATCAGGATCGTTGTCAATGCTTTACACCTATGCTCATCAGAGCAGAAAGAGCCACCCCACAAATTTGTAATGTTTGAAATTATATTGATAATTTCAATTGCACTGGCTCACCTTTTCAAAATTCAGGTGACTGTTAGTGACTGTTTAGTCATGTTGTCAGGGGATGAATAGTTATATACCCTGGCCTGCTGTTCCTACAGTAGCAGCTTTCCATCATATTCTAGCAGATTCATCTGGCTGATTGTCTGGGCATTTAACAGCCCCTGTTCTCCCCCATCTCTGATTTGGCAATAGGGCACTAGCAGATAAAAATGTCAGAACAAGGGTACCAGTAAAATATTCAGTGGCAATGTCAATAGAGTGGATGGACTCTAAAATAACAGTCAGTAAAAAAGTATGTGCTCATCACATGATTTACACAAACCTGGTATAATAGTGTAACCAGTCATTTTCATTGCAGAGGAGTATCAGTGACACAGCATGTGAAGTATCAGTACTATTGTCAAACCTACAAGCAAAGAATAATGGCAGAGATGCACACAATTAATAAAGAATCAAGCAGCCCTAACATGTTCAGGGAATAACTACAGTGACAGTGCCAAACAACAGAAAGACAATAGGGGCATCATAGGACAAGCCAGATTTCCAAGTCAGAAAATAATCATCATACACAGTTGACATGCTGAGAGTGGCTGTAAAGCACAAGTAACAACAACAACAACAGCACGCACCTCACATTTGTAGATGTCCATCATATTGATCATTGCTACAGTAGTTGTAGCTATATGGGTTATATCCTGCCAAGGATATAACAGCCAGCCAGCTCCCAAAGTTTCAGGGCACCTTCTATGCACCCAAACTGTCAGGCAGCTTGAGCAGAATGGTCTAGAAGACAAGTTTTGGTGCAAAGCCTTTCAGACCTTTTCGGTCAGCAAAGAAAGGGAGGTTGTGTCCTGAAAGGGCAATGCTAGTAATAAGTAGAAATGAATGTCCACACCTGGCAGGTAAAGCACATCAAAATATTCAGGTACATAGGCACAGGGAAATAAACACTTCCAGATTTGTTGGTAAATGTTAGACTATCAGTGCACAAATTATTACAAGCCTAGTCAAAAAACAGAGGTCAGAATCAAACACTGTACCTTGTATCTGTGAGGTAAAGACATTAACCACTATACAACCCAAGCATAAAAAAATGCACTCAGCACTTGATTCTTCAAAGTCCACAATGTCTATACAGCCACATCAGCAATTTATTGTAAGTTTTATGTATTGCTCTGCTCCTGAGTTTATATATCTCATACTTTTGTGTAGATATATAGATCTTTATGAACATTTATTTGTTTATCTATTTATTTATTTACTTATTTATGTTAACAATGCAGACTAGTAAACAAATGTAACAAAAACATTTGTAGTGCATGGACGTCTGTGACTACTCCCCAAAACTGGAAAAAAGATAAACCTGTTATGTGCTATTGCAGAGTAATACCTGACAGTAACAATGCTTTCAAAGGTGTATAACAGATATTATACCTCCCTAAGCTCTGTTACAGCTGGGTATTTTCCTTCACTCTTAACAGTCCCTGAATATCTTTCCTTCTATGTTCACATAATTATCCTATTTGAATGACAGTGATATTTAAAAACAGTTCCTGATTTTTTTTTTTACTTGTTGCCTATGCAACAGCACTTGCTAAGTGCTTTTTACTAGCTTTCAAACCTGGTTAAACACTTCATAGGTTCATAGGTTCATAGGTTCATACTAGGCTATCTGCCCTAGGGCATTTATAAGCCTAGCCAGAGTTGTGTGGCTTTCACCACCCCTTAGGTTGAAGAATACTATACCCATTAGTTTGCAGTGCCTCTGTCCAGCAGTGTTACAGAGATGATCCCCGGGGTAAACCTACGATCTCCCATCCACTGGTCAAGAGTCCTCTTGAACAGAGCCAGCAAGGTGCTCTGTCTCACATGGACCGGGATTCTGTTCCACAGCGTAAGGAGTCTCTGGGTGATGAATCTGTCCCTCCAGCACGTCCTATTTATATCCGTGTTGAGGTTTAAGTCTCTTGCTCTTGTGGCTCTGGTGGATTTGGATTTTTTGAGGTGGAGCATGTCCATTAATTCTGGGTTGGACATGGCCTTGTATGTCAGGCACAGGTCACCTCTGAGCAGACGGTATGCGACTGAATAGAGCTGGAGTTTCTTCAGTCGGGCAGCATATGGCATATTTTTGAGCCCCTTTATCCTTTTGGCGAGGAACTTTTGGGGTCTTTCCAATTGCTGCAGGTGTCGGGTAAGATACATTCCGAATGGGGCATTGTACTCAATCACTGGTCTGATAAGTGAAGAGTACAGGGGAACAATGACCTACCTTGATCTGGATGTGAATCCTTTCATAATCAGGTGGGCAATGTAGAAGGTCCTCCTAACCACTTTGGCAATGTGAGTGTCAAAAGAAAGGTCACTGTCAACTTGGGTCCCCAGGTCCCTGATAACCTCTTCTGTGCTTAATGGATTGCCACCTATGTGGTAACTTGGGGTTACCTTGTTTTTACCAAAGGGTATGACTATACATTTTTTGGCGTTTAGCTTAAGGCCATGGCTCTGGCACCAGTTATCCGTTTCTATGAGACCTCTCTGAAGGATATCTGTGTCTGATGGATTTTCAACTATGGCGCCCAGTTTGCAGTCATCTGCAAACTTTGTCAGCCACAATCCTCCTGTGTTTGCCTGCACTTCTGAAAAGTAGATGCCGAACAAGAGGGGGCCCAGGACTGAGCCCTGTGGGACACCGCTTGTGACTGGCTTGGAGTCTGACATGGCACCAGCAACTCTAACCCTGTGGGTTCTGTCCTTGAGCCAGTTTGCAACCCATCTTGTGACATATGGGTTTACATTTAAGCTGGTGAGCTTTTCTATGATACCCGAGTGAGGTATTGTGTCGAAAGCTTTTGCAAGGTCAAGGTAGGCTGTGTGAACTGCCTTACCCTCATCAATGGCCTTGGTGACTGTTTCAAAAAAGTCGACCAAGTTAAAGAGGCATGATCTGTCCTTGACAAAGCCGAATTGGGTAGGATCCAATGTCTGTAGGTCCCCTATGTCTTCATTTATGAGTTCCATTATGATCCTCTCCATAGCTTTGCAGACCAGGCTTGTTAAGCTTATGGGGCGGTAATTACCAGGGTCCGTAGAAGCACCGCCTTTGTGGAGTGGGACCACAGTTGCCGTATGCCACTCTTTGGGTACGTATCCTGTGGTAAGGCTAAGATTAAACAGCAGCCTTATGTGTGGGTTTAGTTCCTCATTGAGTTCGTGTAGCACACAGCCGGGGACAACATCCGGTCCCATTGATGCTGTGTTTTTAGCTTTAGAGAGAGCAGCTCTCACCTGGGCATTTGAGATGATTGGGAGGCTACACTCTGCTGGGATAGATATTTCTCCTTTTGGGGGGGAGGGGAGAAATTTTCACTGAACCTGTCTGCCAGTATGTTTGCAATGTCTGTGGGTTCAGTGATTTTTGTATCATTTTGGACTAATTCTGAGCATATCTGGGAGTTTCCACCCAGATTTCTAACATAGCTAAAGAAGGCCTTATGATTGTCTTTTGAGTCCTTGGCGATTTTTCTCTCAAAGTTGGCCTTGGATGATTTTATGAGTGATCGTAGTTTTTTACTAGTATTGATCAGAGATGTCTTCCCTTTTAGGGATTTTGCTCTATCTTGTAGTAGCTTTCTCCTCTTGTTGTAAAGTTTGTTTATGGCTGGGGTCCACCAGATTGGGCGCTTGCCTTTGGTGGAAAGGGTCTTGATTTTATTTGGGATTGCTTGATCCATGCAATCCTGGAGGTGCTCGTAGAAAGCATTTGTAAGGGATTCCGCAGCATGGGTTGTGGTTTCCAATGGCTCAGGGGTCTTGAAGGATACCACACCAGTCTTAAGAAGTGTGAAGTTGGCTTTTGAGAAGTTCTTCACTGTGGTCTTTTTTGTTGGGGGTGGGGGCGGGATGTGGATCTCCAGTGAGATTAGTTTATGGTCTGATCCCACCAATGAGGGATATACTTCCGGTGTGGAGCATTTTGTCCCCATGTTTGTGATGATCAGGTCTAGTATATTTTCACCTCTTGTGGGAATGGTGACAAGTTGTTCCATAGCATTTGAGTTTATGAACTCCAGGAACCTTTGGGCTAGGGTATTGGGGCTTGAGTAATGTTCCCAGTCTATGTTTGGGTAGTTGAAGTCACCCAATATGATGGTGTTTGGAGAGACATTTATACTCTCCAGTGTCTTCAGGAAGGCTGTGTGGGGTTCCTGAGTTTGAGAGGGTGGCCTGTAACATGCTACAAACTGTAGAGCAGTTTTGCCTATGGTTAATTCAGATTTTTTTGAAACAGGTAATACAAGGAGTAGATAAACCTCTATGCACTACAAAGGGTTACAATCAGGTCTCATTGATTCTAATCCTGACATGGCATCCATGTCTCAAACACAAAATAACATGGTTGCAATCGGAGACTTGATCTTAATACTCCGTGTTACACATTCTTACATTACTCAATACTCGGCAGCAAACATTTACTACCAGTCTGAACACATCCTCAACAATTACATATCATTCTGTCCACATATTAATAACTAACTCAGCTTATTCACACCAAGGAAAAAAAAAACTTTGCATGCTACACATGTAGTCCACATAACCAGTCAGTGTAACTCAATTCATTCACAAAAAGCAGAGCATACACCCAGTCAGTGTAAACATACTGCAAAAGCAGTCTGCATGTCTAGTTGCTGTGAGCCACTCCATACACACACACACACACACACAGACACACACACACACACACACACACACACACACACACACACACACACACACACACGCGCACACACACACACAAATGTAATAAACTAATTTCACAAGCTATCCACATAATGAGTCAATGTAATTCAGTCCATTCACACTCAAAAATGAAACTGCATACTCTGCACAGAACAAATATATAATGCATTCTACACCCACAAACCAGCTGCTCTCACATAAATCAAAAGACTATAGTGTTTAAGCCAGTGATTATAAGCTGATGAGGCCAGAAGTGCACAGCACAATAAAATCAAGAACATACTACTAACTATGGTTTAGTCGACAGGTTATTTTAGTTAATATGAAAGGAAAGACAGACGTGTATGACTATACACGTGATAAAATGAGGCATATACAGAAGGAATGTATTTGACTAAAAACTATTTGCACTGACCTACTCTATTCTCACCCAGGGTAAAGGAAAAGACACAAGCAGAATTAGTTGACAGATGGATTTATTACGTGTGTTACTCCACGGCTACAAATCTGAGTGCCTTCATTAAAGTAATATCTCCATGAGTTTTCTACTCTTCTGGCTGAAATTCTTGAGATACAGTGAATGCAGAAGTCATTGGGCTAATTAACTGGCTTGCTTGTGTTCCTAATGACATTACATTTTCATGTCACCAAGTACTAGAGATCTCTCTAAGCTTAACACAGATGCTATAGTTGGACACTACTTACTATAAAATAGTTTGTAGGCAAAAAATAGATACGAAAGTCGAAACAAATTCTAAATTTGTAAAGTCTACATGATACTCGTACACAAATAAACCACTGAAAACAGGTCATTGTTTTCATGCTTTTATAGTGTACATGATTGGTATTCAAGAATATTCCTACCACATGTTTTGTGCTTTCTTGTCACTCACAAAGATTACACTAATTCTACACTTTGCGGTAACCTTTTTGAATCCCCCTTAGAATTTAAAGTTGCAAGAAAATCAGTAGGAAAACTAAAATTAGGAGGAAGAAGGTGTGAGTTATGTTTGTGTTGTCTGTTCACTCAGAACAGTGTACATTTAGTGCAGAGATTAATGAATCACAGGAAATGTGTCCTTTTTGATGATGTTCATTCACTCCAGTATTATAGAACATTACACCATTTACAAAGTTCCAGCTTCCGTTAAACATCACTCGTCCTGAACATTATGCATTGTTCTCACAAATTCCATTTATTTTTTTTTATAGTTTGATCCTTCCATTTTCTAAACATCCAATCTCCAGTTATTTTATTTCTTTTAATTCTTCAGTTATAGTTGGTTCAGATTTTGATTTCTATTTTCCAGTAGTTGCTTTTTTGGATGCCAGTAACATTAAACTTAGCAAGACCTTACCACATCTGTGAAATTTAGATCCTATATTGCTGTTTAAAAGAATAATTTTCTTAGTTACAATCAACTGCCCCCTCAACATTTCTGGCTAAATACTTGGCAGGGAAAATTTAAAATTTACCATTTCATTACATTCTTAAAAAAAATGCTGTCAATTACTTCTCTGTCCCATAACACCTCCACCATTTGCTATCTACCTAAGGAAAATTCTCTGAAGTCTGCCTGGAGTGTAAAATACATAAGTAAACACCTCCAACAAAAAAAAATCCTAAATCTTTTGGACTTTCTTGTATATTTGGGAGTCTTACAGATGTCCTCACATTGTTAACTTTTATATTGCCTTCCCATTCTCTTTTTTCAATCTTTCTCTAATTTCCACTGACTGATTCTTATAGTTATCGTGTAATATTTAATATACCCTATTAATTATCCCATTCTTAACAGTAGCTTCTACTATACACTAAATTAAAAATTAAACCAGAGCTGGTTTTTACTTAGCACTCCCCTATTCCTTTTTGGATGCCAATGTCATGTTATCAATCACTGGTAGGGAAAGCAGTCTGTAAACTAGACAATGTAAATTCATAGAAATTGTCTTTGATGAAAATCTCACATTTGACCCATATCTTTCAAACCATAAACAAGACCAGTCAGAAAATGGGCTCACTCTATAGATCCAAAGAGTACCTTTCAGACTTCCTAGTCCTCTTTTATGAATCACCTATCCTAACTAACCTAAATATCACTCTTGAATCCAAACTAGCCTCTTGTTATAATTAAATTGTGAACTTTGCCACTAACTAAACACATGGAACTCACTACTGAGACAACTTAATTGTCTTGAACAAAGCAATGTCCTGAAATATTCACAGTTAGTATCTGCATATATTTTTTTACTACACAGATAAATGCCTCACATTCAAAAATATCTTACTCCCTTACTCCATCTCAAGGGACCTTCAATCTACAAACATGCTCTTATTAAAAACAACTAAGTCTCATAACTTAGCTAGAGATTCAGTTTACTCCTGCAATGTCTCTAAAATATGGAACACCTTCCTAGACTACATCACTCACTGACAAATTGCCACACTTTAAAAGTCTGCTCAAACTTCCTCTGAATAAATGTTCATCATATTGATCTCTGCTGCAGTAGCCTTAGCTAAATGGGTTGTATGTTGTCAAGGATATAATGACCAGCTCACTTCTAAAGATTCAGGACATCTTCCATGTGACCAAACCATCAGTTATTTTGAGCTGAGTTGATTAAAAAGACAGGTTTGCGTGCCAAGCCATTGTGAACTTTACTGCCGCTGATGATTATGCTCCTTTGATGGATTCTTCTGTGGAGAAATTGTATTTATTTTACTTTTTTTCCCCAGGTTACAGGTTCACAATACCTAATTCAGGAAAACTTTCTAACCCCCAATCGATATGGCTTTAAGTCAAATCATAGTACCTCCAATGCTCTTCTATCTTTCACTTATACTGTCGCAGAAGCTAGAGACAAAAAACAACTGGTTTCCTGTCTATTCCTAGACCTCTCAAAAGCGTTTGATACTGTTTCTCTAAGCTACTAAGTTATCTGATCTCAGCCTCTCCACCTCCACTATCCTCTGGTGCTCCAGCTATCTTATGAATGGGTTGCAGTCAGTCAAATGGCAAAGAACCTGCTCCCCTTTTTAACCTCTCCAGACTAGTGTCCTCAAAGGCTCTCTTCTAGGTTCTCTTCCTTTCAATATCTTTACAAACAACCTTCACTCATCCTGCAGTACCTCCTTCTTTGCACAACATGCTGATAATTCTACTCTCATCTCCCTCTCTGATGACATCACTCACCTTCATTCTATTATTCAAAACCCATTTCTCACTAACGACCAATGGCCAACTGATAACCAACTCATCCTAAACCCTTAAAAATCAAACTGCTTGTCTTTCTTCCTACATCTTTCTCTCATCATAAAGCCACCTTCACCATCTCATCTCTTAATAACACTATTATTAAAGCTGAGTCATACACTAAGCTCCTTGGCACCATTATTGATAACCAATTAAAATTTGACCTCCATGTTCAACAATGCATCAAAACAACTCATCAAAAATTGGGTCTATTTTATAGAAATAAAAAATTCCTATCCTCTGACTCCAAACCTTCTCTGGCAGAGGCATTCCTCCTCCTCTGCTTTGAATATGCCTTTCCAATACATACACAGCTACAATCCACCGTTATAACCAAACTTGAATAAACATATAACAAAATATTTAGATTTGCCAGCAACCTACCATACCAATTTCCCCACTGCCTTGCTCTAAAATGACTTCAGTGGCTCGAATTCCCCCAACTACTGCTTTTATCCCAGCTACAAATCACTCATTCCTTACTAAGTAAACCCTCAGTCTGTCTTTCCCTCTCATCTATAGTATTCCTCTATACTCCTACGCATATTTTCTGTAGCTCCGATCAACTCCTTCTTAACATATACAAACCTAATAAAAGCATAGGCAAACTACCCTACAAAAGCACTGTGTGTCCCAAGCCTGGAACCAACTCCCCACAAATATTTGAAATATCAAATACACTAACAACTTCAAACTACCTTTCAAACTCAAGCTCCTGCCCTTACCAGGACCCTACCAACCCCCCACACACAACTTTCTACCTCTCTTTATCCTAAAATGTATATCTTTTGTTGTATAGATTGAAGAATTTTCTATTAGCTATCAGCTGCTTCATTGAACATATATTTTATGTAAGTAGCAATCACTTCCATACTACGTTGCCTATCTAGATTGTTTTCTGTAATACAATGTAATGCTAGCATTAATATTAACTTGGTGCTCTAGAGTTATATAGGTATTTAATCTTCTGTTACTTAACTCTATCTCTGCTCTCTATAACATATACCATTTGACCCATAAAAACTTCCTATGTAATTGTCAATGTTCACTTTGTATAATCTTGATTTTATGTAATTTTTTTTTTCATTTGTAGTCTTGAATTATGCAATTGTTTGCATTTTTTAGAGCTTTTCTCCTCAGGTCACTACATTGGCTCACTTAGACTAACCCAGTTAATAAATGACAAATAAATAAATAAATAAACATTTGGGGTTTGTAAAGTTTTTAAAAGCGATTTTTACTGTCTTTTTTTTGAAAAATTTTCCTTTAAAGATTTTTAAGTTTTACTAGCCTTTGCTGTTTGTTTTTCTTGGGAAGGATGCACCATTTTCTGTTTAGCCATGGAACAAACGGTCAGTCCCATGGTTGGTCTTTCTTCTAGCCGCAAAAAGGCAAAAGTTAATCCAACTGCCTTTGCCACAACAGCAGGCTTGCAATTTGCCTCATCTGCAGGTGGGTGACTCTGCTGTGGCCATTAGCTGTACTTCACAGTACTCATCTTTTGCCTCAAATCTTTCTAGATTTGGGGTTAGCCACATCCAATGCAGCTATCTGGATCCCCTCAGTGGGCAAAGGCATGCTAATCTTCTCAGCTTTGGAATAGAGATCGGGGAAGGCTTCCCTGTTTTGTCAGAATGTTGTGCCCATTCCTGGGAAAGCTGCCACTGCCATTAATAATGCTGTTGCCCATATTTTTCCTGTCAAAAAGAAACAGAAACTAAACAATTGTCTACTCTTCCTCAAATTTCCTAAGACAAGACTAGTTTACTGGATCTGGCACAGGGTATACTTCAGGCTATTAACCCTTCTTATGAAGTAACTCCTTTTTCAAGAAAGAAGGACACCTCTTTTCCTGATGAGAATCAAGATTTTGAATCTGAACAGCAAGATGAAAAGAAAGATGTAGAGTTTTCTTCCTTAGATTTGTGATTCAGACTCAAGGGAGAGCTCAGCTTCTGATTAGCCTTGGGGATGATTCTCTTTCGCTAACACTATTTCCAGAATGCGCCAAAGATTTCAGTGTAAGAACACTGAGGTTTCTCATTCCCTCAGAAAATACTATGAGCTGTTACAGAAGGAATTTCAAGACATTTCATCTATTCTTCTGGTTCTGTCAGTTTTGAAGGATGTGTGTGTTACTACCTGTGATTTTCCAGATAGTTAGACAGCTGCCCCTAAAAAGACATAGTATATATAAAGTTCCTCAGTCTTTTAAGTTTTATAGACTGCTCCCAAGCTTGACTCAGGAACTATACTTTTAGTTTTTTTCTGTGGCTGCTAAACATTTAGTTAATTCCAATTCTACTCTTTCTGATAAAGGATAGGAAGATTATTGACAAGTATGGTAGAAAAAAATGTATGCTTCCTCAATTTTGAGAATTTAGAATTATCAAGCTCATATGTAAACGTTTGTTCTGACTAATTGTGAAAGAATGGGTTCTTCATGTAAGGAAAAATCTTCTTTAAATAATTTGGTTGCTTGTATTGTACAAGGCAATACTCATTGTTTACAGTGAGTGTATAACTCAGACGATATTTCTGCCAAGGCCATGGGTCATGACACTGTTTTGAGGAGATTTGTCTGGCAACATTCTCAGAATCTCCCAGATGATGTTAAAAATGAGACTGCAAATTATTCTTTGGACAGAGATTTAGTTTTTGTCCCTTCTGATGCATAGGTGATCAAAAAGTGTGATAACAGGGGTAAGTTGTTACAGGGACTCTCTTATGATTTTTCAGTCCCCCTTTTCCAAATTTCAAACCCTTCATCCAATTTTGGCAGAAAACAAAATAAACAGTCTCAACAAAAATGCAGATAAGCAGATGTTAAGAAGAAATGGCAAGTAAGGATGACTATTCAAGGGACCTTGCACCCCCCCCCCCCCCAGTAACCTGCTTTCCCTTCCAGTTTTCTTTTTTTCAACAGGCAGTTTCAAATAAATGGGTTCTGAAGATCATTCATCAAGGTTACAAATGGCAGTGAGAAGAATGTATTCCTTCCCAGGTGGTAATTCCTTATTTCTGCCTGTATTTCATCACATGCCTTCCCAGAGAGTGATAGAACCAGTTCTTCCTTCTCAGTTTGGGAAAGTTTTTTTTTCAAGGATGTTTTTAGTTCCAAAAAAAGAAAATGCTTGGATACCAGTTCTGGATCTTTCTTTACAAAACCTGTTTATAATAGTGTTCATATTTAAAATGACTGCACTTCACAATCTGTTACCTCTACTTCCTTATTCAAGTTTCCTGGTAAACTAGATTTAAAACATGCTTATCATTACATCCTTTTCCATCCAGTCTTCAGACATTTCTTAAGGTTTTGTGTTTCTGGATCTCATTATCAGTTCTCTGCCTTACCCTTTGGATTACCTGCTGCACCAAGATTGTTTAAAAGGTGTTTAAAAGGTTTAAAAGGTGTCTAGCTCCAGTTATAGCTTTTTGCATGCTACAGGGTATCAGCAATTTTCTTTACTTAGACAACTTGCTTAGCTATGCAAAGTCTTTTTGAAAGTGTCAGGAATCTCTCATTGGGATTTCAAGAAAACTTTCTAAAGTCTTTTATTCTTCAAATTCCTCAGGTGTTCCACTATCCTAGTTCTAAGGTATCTCTTAGTTTTTCCAACATAAAATGCTGTACAAGAGATACAGGTGCCTAAATAGATGATACCATTAGCATTACAGTTAACCAAGCTGGGGCAACTATAGGTATGGTGGAAACTAACAACCTCAGCATGAGGTCCATCATTGATGTATTTGCAAATGAATTATCACCCACATTCGGATATCTTAGACCTATAGGTGTCCATAATACTGGTGGATTCCATTTCAAGGAGTTCCCTAATATTCCTATCCCTACTAAAAGCAAAAGAAGGGAATTTCCCAAACAATGTTTCAGATCATTGTTAAAAGTAAAGTTCAAGTTGTAGATAATGATGTTCCTTATCAAATAAGCATCACTGTTGTATGGAATAACCAAGGCATTACTCCTAGCACAGGGTTTTATCTGAATATTACTAGGAGCAAAATGTTTCCCTAAAACATTATGAAAGACAGGTCTACCAGAGTCATGAAGCCAGACAAGGATGGAGATGTTGTGCTAATGGATCGGTTTGACTACTCATGCAAGATGCTCAAAAATCTTAATGATGACTCAACTTATAGGAGGGTTTCTAGGAATTAAATTAATATTTCACAACAAATGTTGATTATGCCCTCTTGGATATGTGACACCAGGGGAGTATTGCAATTGATATACAATTGATGTACAATTCCAGGAGGTGAGTACTGATTCCACTAGACCTTTTAAAACCCAACTTGAGTTTCTTGAACTAAAGATGTCTCATTTTAGGAATCTACACGTTGAAAACTGTTTTGTGACTGATTGTATCAGAGTCACAAGTGTGCCCAGAGGTCTTAGATTCAGAAATGTCCTCATGGAGTGGAACCTTATTTGGTTTTGCATAGTGAACTTATTGATTTATTTGATCAGACAGGTTTTGGAACTTGTGAGAGCACTGATAAAAGACAATGACCGCATGTTGGCCAACTTAGATTTAGAAATTAAGACACGTAATAGGAATTTAGAAAAGGACTTATTGTTTGAGGTAAACAAATCTGATTGTGTGGGTATGTTTAAAAGACTGGATAAATTAACTTGGCTAATAAGGAGAGAAAACAGAAAACGTTTCTCAGGGATAAATGTGAAAATGAATTAAAAACTGCATACCCTGTTCATAAATCTAAGGATTTACACAACCCCACTACTGGTGACATTATTGATCTATTGGGTCAAGACACCAGTAGTCCCCAGATAGTTGTTCAGTGATTCTTTCGATTGGCTCACATGAGGTTTTCAAAAGTTATTTTAAGCACTTGTTGTTAGAGGATTAGATAACACTCTGATGAAGTCCTATTTGGAATTAATATGGGACATAGCACTTAGTGTGTATTCCTTTATGCTTTTTATGCTATTTTATTCTGTGCCAGTGTATGTTAAAGTTTTGGTTTGCTTTTATTGAATCATGACATTTTGTGTTGGGTGCTTTGGAGCTGCCACTTTAGGCTTGTGTACCTTCACTCCATTTTTTTCTAGTTATTAGTTGTTTTGTGCTGTGTAGTGTTACTCATAACGGGTCTTTCAAGAGGACAGGACAGTCATTTGTTTTTTTCCATATTTAGAAGACTGACTTATTATTACAAATTCTTACACAACTTATTAAGAATCTCTGTCTTAGGGGAAAAAAAAACATTTATTTCTCAGCCTGGAACTTAAGATGAACTTGAAGAAATCTTTAATCACTCTTGCTCATTGTATAGTTTTTTCTGGGATGTATTCTGAACTTATACCATATGATAGTTTTCCTTCTTCACGAAAACTTGACTGTTAGTATGACACAAGGGAAATACTGCCAGCCCAGCTAGCTGGAATTTTGTAAATATGTCATTTGTGAATACCAGCATGATGCAATTGCTTTTGTTACCAAATATATTAGAAATATATTTTATGTGCATATTAAGCTACTGGTACAGAAGTGTTGAACAGGGGTGTACAGTACTGAGCTTCAAGGATGTGCCCACAGTGTACTCTACTGGAAAAGAACAGAAATGTATCTAAACTATATACCTGTGAAAATGTTTGTTTTAACAGTAGAAACTGGAGGATACACAGTTAACTTGTAAAACTTCAGAATTTAAGAACTGTCTCAGAGAGAGAGAGAGACTGGGTATTTTGTATTTTGTCTTGGACCTAAAAAGAGCATCCACTCATCATCACTGTCTGCCCTTGCTCTGTACATAAGATTTAGGGCATAGCAACTCTCTTACATATAGATAGGAATATAGTAAAGATTAGTGTAGATGTTTTCTGTATTTATTTGAGGCTGTCCTGCAATGTTGTTTTAAAAATATTTCCTGTGATTTTGAACTCTAACGTGAATGTGTTGATAGACTGAGTATAGTCTTGTTCTTTTATTATTTATTATTAAATACATTTAAACCTATCTTTGTGGTTGATATTTGTGAGACATATTTAAGCTCTTAAAGTACTTGCATATGTATTTGGTGACACTGTACAGGCCACTCCTAATAGCCTGGGAACTTGGTCAAAACTACCATTTGGATTATTAGTAACAACACCCTTTGTTAAGGGTCTATAGTATCAAGCTCTGGATTGCATTACATAAGTGGAAATTCCTTAAGATTCCAAGAGCAGGCTAAGTTATTTCTTACACTTACTTCACTGAATTGCACTTCTGAAATGCTTGTAATTGTGCTATACAGTTTATCTACTATATTTGTTGCACTGTTATAAAGCTTTGTTATTGTTTTACTGCATTTATGTACTGTTTTAAACTGTTTTAACATTACTTAACTGTAAACTGCTTTTTTCATACTGAGATTTGTATTTTCTGTTTGTGAGTGCTCTATCTGAACTTTTCTTTGCATTTTTGTCTGTTAAAAGCATTCTTGAGTCTGCTCCTTGATCTGTTTGAAACTTTCATTTAGTGGCTACAGCTAGGAACTATAACAGTGTGCATTACTATAATTGTTTTTTTATTTAAATTACTAAATTGTAAGCTGCTTTTTCATACTGAGACTTGGATTTTATCTTTGTGGTTGTTCTTTCTGTGCTTTTAAAGTGAGGTTTCTGTGTTCTGCTCAGGTGGCATAATCTTGATAGACACCTGTTGTGTAGGCTGGAAGTTTTGTTTGTGTTTCTGGTAGCCATTTTCAGCTGATTGTCTTCATTATTATTGAGAGTAACAAGGCCTCCTGACCTTCTGTAGTGAGAGTGATTGGGTAATAGCAGGGGCTGAGTAGTAATCTGATCTTCCAACTCTTCAATTCTTACTGCTATATAAACCCTGTGTCTTATAAAGGTTCTGCTTGTATTGTCAGGCTCTGGATTGCATTACATAAGTGGAAATTCCTTAAGATTCCAAGAGCAGGCTAAGTTATTTCTTACACTTATTTCACTGAATTGCACTTCTGAAATGCTTATAACTGTGCTATACAGTTGATCTACTATATTTTTTGCAATGGTATAAAGCTTTTTTTTATTGTTTCACTGCATTTATGTACTGTTTTAAACTGTTTTAACATTACTTAACTGTAAACTGCTTTTTCATACTGAGAGTTGTAGTTTCTGTTTGTGAGTGAACTTTTCTGTGCATTTTTGTCTATTAAAACATTCTCGAGTCTGCTCCTTGATCTGTTTAAAAGTTTCATTTAGTGGCTACAGCTAGGAGTTGTAATTTTTTTTTAATTTTTCCCACCCACTCTCCCTAGTGTTGTGTGTTCTTATACTTGGTGGTTTTGCAGTTGCCCGCCCATACTGTATATTTGATCTGTGACACTCCTCCCAGTCTAGTGTCATTAGTTCACTCAATCTAGTAGAGAACATTTGTGAAGGCCAACCCACTCAGATTCCTAACGTTGAATTAACTTCTGTTCCAGCTTTCTCCATTTCCACTTTACTGGAAAAAAATCTAAGCTTGCTTCCCCCCTTTCCTGTGGCAGGTCAGATATGGATTTGCTGTGTCAAGGACTGTTTGTGATTTCCTAAGCCCCCCCCCCGCCACTTAACTGGGGTTAAACTATTCCTGGCGCCATAAAGTCTGTTTTTCAAAATTTCCCTTGCAACTAGCCAGCTTTTTAGTTTTAGTTTTAGCACTCATCTGTTTCTTTGATCTCAGCACTTGTTCAGAACTCATTGTAAGCACTAAATAAGTTACAAATTACTACAGCACTCAACATTCCTCACTTGTCTAGAGGAAAACAGTTTTTAGTACTTAATAAATAAGCACCTATTCAGGCATGTCTAAAGGTCAGCTTCAGGTGTTTTCTCCTGTCTACCTGATGAATCTGGGCATCTTGGGACAATGTAGCAATTGCCTCATGTACACAGACAACCCTCTCCTCCTACCACCTAACACTACGACCTGTGAGAGATGCACTTATATAGCCAAACTGGAAGCAAAGCTCTCTTTACCAAAGACTGGCCTAGACAGTCAAAAGGAGAAGGTAAACACTTGCACCGCACCACACTCATCACATAGTCCCTCAAAACCTACACCACCAAAACACACACAGAGAACCACAAAACACATACCTACATTCGCGGAGGCTCTCAGTACAAATCTGCCCAAGCAACAGAGACCTCCAAAGCAGAAATGCAAGCAACCTCCACCCCCTCAACATAAACCAAATGACACATAGCACACATACTCAGTGTGTCACTCAATTCCAGCCCATAAGGCATAACATACCCAACACTCTAGTCATAGGTGACTCTATAGTCAGGCACACTGATGTTCCACTCACCAGGCTAAACAAGGAAAAAGTTACTGTAATCTGCTTGTCAGGTGCCAGGATCTGCCACATAACGTACACACTCAGGTCACTCCACAACAAGTACAAATATGACGCTGTCATTGTCCATGTTGGTGTGAATGCCCTGAGATGTACCTCCCTGGACTACATGAAAAGAGACATGGAGGAGCTCTCTGATCTTGTAGCCTAGGCCGGTATGACCCTAGCCCTGAGTAGCATCCTGCCATCACCCAGAATGACACCACAGTACAAGGACAAAATTATTTACTTTAACAATTGGCTAAGCTTCTGGTGTCATTCTAAGGGAATCCAGTATCTGTCTGCCTGGCATGACATGATCGACAGACCATGCTGCTTTGTCACAGATGGCCTGCACCTGTCGCCCTTGGGATTCTGGATACTGGCAAAGGCTCTTGCCACCCCTATAGTGCCTTTTTTAGGCAAGGTTCAAATGACAAGTTCACCACTGTAACAGGTACAAGCAAGCAAAATCTGAGGGTAATGCTACTCAATGTTAGAAGTCTAAACCTCAAAATGCACTCACTTGAGGCACTCCTTAAAATGGCGAACATTGACATCTGTGCAGTGACAGAGACCTGGTTCAAAGCTCCAGAGAGCACCCCTGCATTACCAGGCTATAATTCATACCACACCTTTTGGCCACCAAACCCAGACCGAAACACTAAAGGTCGAGGCGTGTCCATATTCATTAAGGATATCCACACCTCCAAGCTAGTTGCTCAGCATAATGCATCCGAGATTATTCAAGTTCAACTAACTCTGGGCAAAACTGCAATCCAAATTGTAACTTGCTACAGACCCCCCAGCATGCCCCAGGATTCCCACTCCTCTTTTCTTGATACACTGGAAAATATTAAGGTACAACCCAACCCTCTAATAATGGGTGATTTCAACTACCCTACCATTAACTTGGAAAACTACTCATGTACCAATGCTTTTGCTCAACGTTTTCTGGAAATCATCAATTCCAATGCTTTGGATCAACTCATTTACATCCCCACCACAGGCAGCAATATCCTATACCTGGCATCACCAACATGGGTGACCGGTGTTCCACACCAGAGGTCAGCTCCTTGTTGGTCAGATCTGACCACAAGCTAATCACCCTAGACATCCGCATCCCGCTCCCACCCCCATTAGGAAAACAACCGTAAATAATTTCTCCAAAGCCAACTTCACGCTTCTTAACACAGAAGTGGCAATCTTCATGACACCCATGCAGATGGACAATAGAGGTACGACTGCTGAATCCTACACAAATGCACTTTACACGAGTGCATGGATCGTGCTATCCCTAACAGAACCAAGATGCTATCCTTCAAAAAAAGGAAGCCAATCTGGTGGTCTTCTGCCATAAACAAACTCTACAACAGAAGAAAGAAACTGTTGCAAAAAAGAGTCAAATCCCACGATTGGAGGAACTCCCTGGTCAGCCTCAGTAAGAAGCTGAGATCCCTCATAAAATCCTCCAAAGCTAGTTATGAAAACAAAATTGCAACTGATTCTAAAGACAGTCACAAAGCATTCTATAGCTTTGTCAAAAATCTCAATGGCAACACTCAGATCTGCTCTGAGTTACAGCACAATGACACTAAATATATAGAACCAACTGATATTGCCAACATCTTGGCAGATAGGTTTAGTGCTAACTTTACCCCCCTCTCACCCCCTAAAGGGCCCATCTTTATACCGGAAGAATGCAAAGTTCCTGTAATCATGGCTGCACAGGTAAAACTTCACTCTCCAAAACCAAGAACACAGCATCCATGGGACCTGACAACATCCCAGGCTGCCTTCTACATGAACTACAGAATGAATTGGCACCCCACCTAAGTATCATGTTCAATCATAGCCTCACTTCAGGATTTGTGCCCATTGAATGGCGCACCATGACAGTTATCCTACTTCACAAAGGGGGGGGCCACAACAGACCCCAGGAACTACTGCCCCATTAGCCTGACGAGCCTCGTCTGCAAGGCCATGGAATGTATCATCATGGAACTCATAAACAAAGATATTGGAGATCTCCAAACCCTGGACCCCACACAGTTTGGGTTTGTAAAAGGCAGATCATGACTCCTAAATCTGATAGACTTCTTTGAAGTAGTCACCAAAGCCATAGATGAGAGTAAGGTGGTTCACACAGCCTATCTAGATCTCGCCAAGTCGTTCGACACAATCCCCCACTCTGGCATTATAGATAAACTCACTAAACTAGGTATAAATCCCTATGTCACAAGATGGGTTGCCAACTGGCTTACTGAAAGAACCCACACTGTGAAAGTAGCAGACTCCAAATCAGACTTCAGACCAGTGACAAGTGGAGTACCACAGGGTTCAGTCCTGGGTCCTCTCCTGTTTGGTATCTACTTCTCTGAAGTACAGGCTAACACAGAAGGTCTTTGACTAACTAAATTCGCAGATGACTGCAAACTAGGAGCCATAATTGAAACTCCTAACAATGTGGACATCCTACAAAAGGGCCTCATTGAGACAGATGCCTGGTGTCAAAGACATGGTCTCAAGCTTAATGCCAAAATGTGCATTGTCATCCCCTTTGGTAAAAATTCTGTACCCATGAACTACCACATAGGTGGTAGTCTACTTAACACCGAAAGTGTGATAAGAGACCTTGGGACACAGGTGGACAGTAGTCTCTCCTTTGATAATCACTTCGCCAAAGTGGTCAGGAAATCCTTCTATATGGCACACCTCATCAGAAAAGGTTTCTCATCCAGAAAATAAGAGGTCATTGTTCCCCTCTACTCATCACTCATTAGACCCCTTATAGAGTACAATGCCCCTTTTGGTATGTACCTCACAAGACATCTACAACAACTGGAAAGGCCACAAAAATACCTCACAAAGAGGATTACTGGCCTCAAACAGATGACTTACACAGACCGTCTCAAAAAACTTCAGCTTTACTCCGTTGCATATCGCCTACTCAGAGGCGATCTCTGACTAACATACAAAGCTATGTCAAACCCAGAGCTGTTGGACATGCTCCACTTAAAGAAATCCCAATCCCTCCGAGCTGCACACTCTAGGGACCTAAACCTTGTCACCACAATAAACAGAACATGCTGGAGTGATAGATTCCTGTCCCAGAGACTTCCCATACTCTGGAAGAGACTACCTATCTATGTCAAACAGAGCTCCTCATTAGCACTCTTCAAGAAAAATCTTGATGATTGGATGGGTAATAGGAAATTCACCCCGGGGATCACTTCTGTGGTTCTGCTTGACAGGGTCACAGGAAAATAATTTTCTTGGTTGGTGAAAGTCAGGGTACATTTTTGGCTAGGCTTGTATAGGCCCTAGGGCCAATAGCCTAGTAGCTACCTATGAACCTATGATAAGAGTGGTTGGTGGCAGTGATAACTAACGTATAGTCTGGGCAGAAGGGAGCATATCTAATAAACATCTGCCAGCCTTTCCCAGGTGTGTGTGTGTGTGTGTGTGTGTGTGTGTGTGTGTGTGTGTGTGTGTGTGTGTGTGTATGTGTGTGTGTGTGTGTGTATGTGTGTGTGTGTGTGTGTGTGTATGTGTGTGTGTGTGTGTGTGTGTGTGTGTGTGTGTGTGTGTGTGTGTGTGTGTGTGTGTGTGTGTGTGTGTATAAATCAAATCTCAAAGTGTGTGTGTGTCTGTCAGCTACTTGAGCAGGGACACGAATCACTGGTTGGACAGAGAGGGTGCTGGAGGTTTAGGCTTAACCACTCAAGTGAGATCTCAACCCTATAGTTATGCCATTGGGGAGCCTTACTGGGGGTCTGGGGATCTGGAAAAAGAGGGAGAAACAAGCTGCAGACTAACTGTGATCTCTGTGTGTTCTTAAGGGAAATTGTATTTTACTGTGTGTGCATTTTTCATCCACCCACTGTGTAGGTCCCTCACTGTTGCCATTGGTGAGGATTGAGACTCCTTGATTACTGGGTCAGTGCAGTTGTGTCACAGTTAGTAGAAAAAAATTCTCAGATTTTCCAATCAGTCTCTGCTATTTCCCTGAAATATCTGAACATATTAGCTCCCATTGCCTGTACTACCTCAGGTTTCTTTGGCCATACTTCACTTATGTCAAATTCAAAGGTATGTTTATAGGCAATACTCATGGAGAACATGCCAGAAAAACTACCTAGGCAAATGGTAAAGCAGGACAACACTATGTAAGGAAACACATTGCAAATGCATGTGTAGACCACAAAAGGTGGTGTTGAAATCAACCCAAACTACATTGAAGCAAATGACCAATGTATGTCATATGTTCAGACTTCACTGCTAATATCAACAAAAATGGCCATATATATATATATATATATATATATATATATATATATATATATATATATATATATGTGTATATGTGTATATATATATATATATATATATATATATATATATATATATATATATATATATATATATATATATATATATATAAATCACACATGCGCACGTGCGCGCACGCGCGCACACACACACACACACACACACACACACAAACACACGCACATGCACATGCACACACACACGCGCACACACACACACACACACACACACACACACACACACACACACACACACACAGCACTGTGCAATCACATAACAGCAAGAGTCATAGGTAGACAAGCTAAGAATTGGAGTTGGTATCACATACACATATATACGCTGTCATGCTAATGTACAACATGTGAAAAAAAAAAAACTGTAATAATATACATCACTAACCATGGGTATGACAGAGTAAGGATATTTCTGTGAAGAACATTACAGCACATTAACATGAAGTCAATAACTGCTCACAGTCCCAAGGTACAATGGGATTTCTCTGCTGAGTGGAATATGTGCATAGACATGTACATAAATCAGTGCATAGTTACATCATTTGCCAAAAACATGAATTTATGTGAATAAAGAATGCATGTGAAATGTACTGTAGGCCAAACAAGGCATACTTTAGTGTTACTATATAAATCAGCAGCACCAGGGTGTATACAGGAATGGTACAGTGGTGGTCTATGAATTCAGTAAAGTAAGACGGCCCTTATACAGCAGACATAGTTATATGATACAACTTGGTACCGTCATTGCCAATACATGCTGCACACAAAGCTATTATGCCAGTGTGACAGCATGACAAGTGTCACCCAAACCACAGGGATAAGGACATGCCCTGCTGTTCAATAAACATGGCATGGCAACCCACAAATCATAAAATCACACAAGGAATGCTGAGAATAAAACACTTTATAACGCAAAGCTTTCGGGAATAACCCTTTCTCAATACTGAATACAAACATGTATTAAGCAACTGCTTTTATACAAGCCAAAAGAACATGTGACTGCAGCCAAAGTCACGTGACATATTCAAAATACATTTAAAAAATATACATCTCAAAAAATATGTATATGCACTTCAAAAATATATACATATTTCAGAAGAATATTCTCCTAAAAAATACTTTTCAGGATGATATGCATATATAAATATGCAATTCAGAAAAATATTGCAAGAAAACTTTACAAGAAAAATTTAGAAAAAAACCAATGCAAAGAAATATACATACATATGTACTTAATGAAAACTTTCTTAAAAAACTTATGAGATTGTATATAAACGTATAAACACACATATGTTCAATACATTAAACAACTTCAAACATTTAAATACAAAAAGTATACATTAAAACTATATAAAATAAAGAAATCATTAAAATGCTCATTTCATACTATGCTGTAAACCAACAAGAATAGGTTTAATGCTGACTGTACTGTTAATGCCAGGAGGCCTATCAGCCCCTAAACGTACTATCCACTGATACTCTTTAGTTTCAAGAAAATTATTAGTATCACCACCTCTATTAGAGGGTACAACCAAATCTACAACACTAAATTTAAATTTATGCTGGTCTCCCTGATTCTCAATGTGTTTAAATAAAGCATTCTGAGCACACTGCCTCCTGATTTCTGACTTGTGCTCAATAATCCTGTCCTTAAGTCTACGTGTAGTCTTACCAATGTAGTATGCAGGGCATGTGATACACGATGCCATATATACCACATTGGTAGAAGTACAAGTAGCTTGTATATGAAAATTATAAGTATAGTGTGTAGTCGTATGAACATATTTACTGGATTCCAAAACAGTAATCAAGTCAGAACAACAGGAGCAGTGATGACATGGATATGTGCCAAAATAGGATAGAGAACAAATAGGTCTATCAAAAGACAGACTTGAAGGAGAACAAAAATCTTTGTAACACAGCATACTTTTAAGATTTCTCATGTTTCTAAAACTGAAAAATGGCTTATCGCCTAACAGTTTCATAAGTTCAGGGGATGCCATTAAAATGGGCCAATACTTATAGATTGTACGCTTTACAAGAGAGACCTTACATGCAAAACCAGTTACATATCTAAGCCTTTGTGTATCAGAGCCTGCAGCTGAATTTATTCTAATACTAGAGCTTATATAGTGTTGATTCCTAAAATACGGGGCGTATAATGAATCTCTATTAGTAGACACATAATTCTTTATTTCATTTAATATACTCAATGCATCACCACAATCAACAAAGTCTTCAAAAGTATCATTTAACTGTTCACTAAAAATAATATCATCTGTATTAAGTCTACTCACTCTGATAAACTGAGACTTAATCACACCTCGAAAAACATGTGGGGCATGCATGCTGTCAGCATGTACATATCTACCCACATACGTCTCCTTCTTAAAAACAGAAGTGTTTAAGATTCCATTTTTAGAAAAAATACTAACATCTAGAAAGGAAGCCTCTTTACTGGTGATAGTTGATTTAAACTTTAAAAAAGCTGTTGTGTTATTCAAATATATAAGATATTGTTCTAAACTGTCCCTAGAGCCATTCCAAATTAAAAAGCAGTCATCAACAAAACGCTGATAGAACACAAAATGTGCATCAAAAAAATTTCTACCATCTTGCATATTCTCCAATTCCCACTGATATAGTACAAGATTTGCGTACGTATTGGCCACGGGGGTGCCCATGGCAACCCCGTTGACCTGCAAATACGGTTGTTGATTAAAGATGAACACATTGTGGCTGAGTACTAGATCCAATAGTTGACAGATTTTGGATAGAATTACATGTTAACGTTTTATCAACAGTCAAAAACTTTCTAATGGACTCCACACCATACAAGTTAGGGATAACAGTGAACAGTGACACAATATCTAAGGTAACAAATAGAAAGTCATCTAAATTCCGTGGTTCACTATAATACCAATTCGATAATTTGTAAAGAAAATCACCAGTGTCCTTAATAACATAGTTACACTTATCCAAAAAAGGAAACAGTTGTTTTTGAAGGTATATCGAAACAGGTTTGGTTACCCACCCATTGCCAGAGACAATAGGCCTCATAGGAGGGTCTAAAAGACACTTATGTATTTTTGGAAGCCCATATAACTGAGGTGTGGCGGGACATGGTACAGAAAAAAAGTGAAATAGTTCTAAGCTAATACTATTATTGAACTGCATATCATATATAGATAAATTAACATCAGTAATGTGCTTCCTAACATCAAATAGACTAATTTTTTTAAAAGACAAATGGTCCATTAGTAGCTTCTCCATTGATGAATTATAACAAACCCTATCCATAATCACAATGGTACCTCCCTTATCTGCCTGTTTAATAATGATTTCATTATTTCTTTTAAGATTCTGTAATGCAAGATGTTGCTCATATGTTAAGTTATAAGTAAACTTCCTATCATTAACATTTAATTGTTGTCTAAAATCAGCTTCACACACATTACAAAAAGCAGTAGTAATTGGTACATTCACAGGTATGAAAGTGCTACGGTTTTTAAGAGTATTACTGAAATCAGTATTAGCATTGAACAATAGTTTCAGATTTAGATTCCTCACAAACATTTTTAAGTCAGTAATAATGCCAACTAGATCTAGTTTAACCATGGGTATAAAACTCAAGCCCTTTGAAAGAAGGGACACATGAGAATCATTTAGAATAAAAGATGAGAGGTTTAAAACACCTCTTACTGTTTGCGGACATTCTTGCCCTGCCTCAGAGGGCTGTCGTGCTTGCGTTTCAACGAAAGAGTCTCTTGCTTCAATGAAGATGGTTCCCTTTTGTTTAAAGAATCCTGCACACGTTCCGGTTTCTCTAATTGAAACCGTTTCTCTATGAAGTTTAAAGTGGACTGATGAGTTTTCTTGTTAGCTTGTTGGGCATCTGATACTAAACTCGAAGCAGTAGATGGAATATCCATAGCAGGCGCCATTACGGCATCAACATTAGCGTTGTTAGAAGGGGCGGTGGTGATTGCAGCTTCAGTAAAATTTAAAGTGACAGTGTCCTTTTGCATAGAATTAGCGCCAACAGTCAAATTTGAATCAGAATGTTGAAAGACACCTAGCGCTCTGATGGAAGTGCTAGCAAAAGATTTTACATTATGATTTTTATTATGTACTTCCATACGTTTATATACAATCTCATAAGTTTTTTAAGAAAGTTTTCATTAAGTACATATGTATGTATATTTCTTTGTATTGGTTTTTTCTAAAGTTTTCTTGTAAAGTTTTCTTGCAATATTTTTCTGAAGTGCATATTTATATATGCATATCATCCTGAAAAGTATTTTTTAGGAGAATATTCATCTGAAATATGTATATATTTTTGAAGTGCATATACATATTTTTTGAGATGTATATTTTTTAAATGTATTTTGAATATGTCACGTGACTTTGGCTGCAGTCACATGTTCTTTTGGCTTGTATAAAAGCAGTTGCTTAATACATGTTTGTATTCAGTATTGAGAAAGGGTTATTCCCGAAAGCTTTGCGTTATAAAGTGTTTTGTTCTCAGCATTCCTTGTGTGATTTTTGGATTTGTTTGCAGTTTGTTTTTTCCAACCCACAAATCATACCCATACTCAGTATGGGCAAAATGTTGTTTGCAACATGCTGTCAATCAGACAAATGTATACAGTAGAACTCTTGTGACAGTAGCAGCATGTTAACTGCAAAATGCATAACTGTGACATACAGAGCTAATGTGCATTGGCCATGACAACAATATGCTGCACTGCATGAATAGGAGCACACACATACATGCATACGTAATGAGTACCACACTAGCCAATATGAAATAATGTATGCATCAAGTGCAGAAACTCTTGGACGTCTGCATGTTAACTGAATTTTTAATGTGGTAATGTGTGTCATGCACCCATTGCATCATAATGCTAAATGTCACATGACATCTGCAGTGTATGCTTGGTCATGTATCACATAAGCATGGCAGAAAATGTTATGTATGCACAGGTATACCTATACAGACCAACGCTTATATGGCAAACATCATGGTGGAGAAATACATAAGTGGCTCAACAGACAATACTTATGGGCATGAGGGTCCACCCTGATGGGAATGTACATCACAAATAATCTCCCAGGCTATTTCCCTGAATATGTCTTGTATAGCTCATGCCATACTCTGAAAGAAATTCCCCATCATGTCCCTCATCTGCATCTGAAAGACATAATTTATCACCTCCCAGATCTGCTCCTAATAATTGTCTTGTATTGGCATTGGGTGGAGTCTCCTCCAGGGTGAGCAGGCTTGATGTCACAAGGAGGTCCAGCTTCTTCCTTGTCATCATCATCACCTCTATCATGGTATCATGGGAAGACTCAGGCAGTGCTCTGGCATGTGCTTGCCTCTGGCCATCTGATGGGTGAGTGTCCACAGGTCCCAAGCTCTCTCGAGGGGAAAAAAAAAAACAGTCACTATGACTCCTTACAACAGGGTATGCTGTAAGTGAAGTATACCACCATATGCAATGTAGGTCATGAATCCAAACTATGACAATGAAAACCACATATCTATCAGGCCACTCATTCCTGTGAAAAGCATGTATGACATTAAACTCAAACTGATGTGCACATCAAAAATGTAACATACATTAATTACTATGCCATCAACATGTGAGTTCTCATATGAGAAGAAAGGTATATCACCATACATTGCAGGAGTCAATAAAACCCAATTCTCAGATGAAATGGCCTAAAAGGATTGTGTAGAATGAGTACAGTAAAAATAATTCCTGCTATTGGATGGATATTCATGCACATGACACATTCCCTATATCTTATTATCTATACTTATGGATGATTTTAATAAAGGCCCATGTCACAGCTACTGTATCCCTCACAGAATGTGAACATGTTACTCTGGACCATCCCATGGCATGCATAACACAACTTACCTGTGGAAGTCCTGCCATTACCAGAACACTTGCTTATCAGCCATCATTATGGATGACAAGCTTGTGCACAGCTAATACACTAACCTACCATGACATTTGAAGAGAAGCGTGCCATGACACAGTGTCATGCAACACTGGCATATGTCTTTGTTGCAAAACAATTGCTACACTGTTAGACCAATGTAAAACTGGCAACATAACACAAGTACTGTGATTTGCAGTGAGGAATACTTGATGTATGTCTCACTACATTGGCCAGAGGGCTAGCTAAGAAAATATCACTAGTTTCATGTTTCCTGTCTTGAATGTGTGCCTTGCGCATTTCTGTCAATATGTGAATCACAGCTGTAACCCAGGTGTCTGTGAATGTAATGAGTCATGTGAACAGTGACCAATTAACCTATTTATTATGAAGCTATAGTGAGATGACAAACCAGTGGTAAATATAAAAGAAAAGACATGCAAATGAGATGAGCAATGTAACATAATCATTGGCTGACACAACATCAAATCTTTGGAATGCAACATAACACCCTAGAAATAGTGGACAGTAGTGACTGGTTGTGACATATAAATGCATAGGTTATGTTCTAAAAATAGTACTGTCTGTACTAATTTATCAGTGCCCTACATACATTTGTTAGCAATCACTATGTATGATCCTGCAAAATGTAAACAGAATGATGCTGATTATGTAACAGCTGCTTATGAATGGTGTACAGTTTATATTGTTTAAGGCAATGGTTTAAAGCCATGGAGAGCACACCAACAGTGCAAAATTATAATGCCTTCCACACATTTAGACTGGCTACTTCACAAGCAGAGACTAAAGGTGGAGGTGTCTCTACATCAAAAATAAATATACTTCAAGGCTGGTCAAACAGGACAATGCACTTGAGCTGCTCCATGTTCAAATCAACATAGGTAAAATCCAGTACCACTTCCTTGCAAGATATAGGCACCCCTCTATGATGCAGGAAAACTATACTATGTATTTAAACTTATTAGAAACCCTAACCATCCAACCCAATACTATATTCATCGGTGGTTTTAATTACCCCACTATTAACTGGAAATCATATATGACACCAAACGTACAGGCACAGTGATTCCTTGATTTTGTAAACACAAACTCCCTGCACCAGATAGTCAATATACCAACCACAGGTGCAACCATACTGGATCTGGTCCACACTAATATAGGAGACTGCTTCACACCCCCTACTATAATGTCTTCCCTAGTAAGGTCAGACCACAAAATGGTCTCCTTTAAAGTAAAAAGAAAAGCTGGACCCCAAGCTAAACCTGGAATATTCAGGAACTACTCTAAGGCTAACCTTCTGCTATTAAGTGATAACCTGGCAAAATTTCAAGTCCCCATAAACCCTGAGAACACTGCTGTCTGTGCAGAACTGTTCACAGAAACACTGTACAAGCATGTTAATAACTGCATAGAGGCAGTTGTACCTACCAGGAAGAAGTACAGAACTAACTCAAAAAAACAGGCCACCCTGGTAGAATCACATAATCAAAAGGCTGTATAACAGAAGGAGGAAAAGCATGGCAAAAATTATGAAGTGCGGCACCCTGCAGGATAAAAGCACTCTAATCAAATTAAACAAACAACTCAGAAGATAAATACAGTCTACCAAAGCTATATTTGAAGTAAGTTTGGCCTCCCAAGCCAAGGAAAGCACAAAGCATTCTTTAGCTATGTCCCCAACCTCAAAAGCAATATATAATTCTGTAGAGAGCTCGTTGTACATTGAACAACCTATAATGAGCCAGAAGATATAGTAAACCTCCTGGCTGAGAAATTCATTTCCAGCTTTACCCCTCTCTCCCCCTCAACTTTCCTTCAGGAAATACCACCAGATATAACTCCTCCTACAATCACTAGGGAACAGGTCCTTAATGCTCTCTCTAAGACTAAGAACACTGCATCAATGGGCCGAGACAATATCCCAGGATGCCTTCTAAATAGCATGAAACATGACCTATCAGGACATCAGGGCCTCTGGAATTGCTATTTAACTGTAGCCTCCAAACAGGTTCTGTGCCCCATGAATGGAGAACAGCAATAGTCATCCCTCTGCATGAAGCAGGGCCAACTACAGACCTTGGAAACTACAGACCCATGAATCTCACTAGTCTTATATGTAAAGCCATGGAAATAATTATGGAAATGTTTAGTAGAGATATTGTAAACCTCCACACACTGGACCCAAATCAGTTTGGTTTCATCAAGGGCAGATCATGCCTACTCAACCTGGTGGACTTCTTTATGAAGGTAACCAAAGCAATGGAAGAGGTAAAAATAGCTCACACTGCCTACCTTGACCTGACCGAGCATTTGACACAATATCCCACTCAGGGTTTATTAACAAACTCAGGAGATTAGGTACTAACTCATATGTTACCCAGTAGATAGCCAACTTAATTACAGACATGACGAAGGAAGTTCTTATATAACTGAATATCCAAATAGTTGATACTATCTTTATTTCGGTCATAAGTGAACTTTAAAATATCACTAGATGAATTAATAAATAACATAAACTGACTCAATCAAAAAAGTCTTTCCATATTAAAAAAAAAAAACATCCAAAAACTTAAATAAATTTTGTATTACTTTTGAAATCAGATTCAAAATCAACTCGCTTCTCCCAGACCCACATGATTATATTGGCAAAGACTAGTGATGATGCTGCACCCATTGCTACACCTTTAATTTGTTTAAAAATGTCTCCATAAAAAAAGAGAAACTTGTTGAAAAGTACCATTTACATTAGCAACACTAAATTCTTAATATCTCTATTGGTCAAACCTTCAAATGTGACCAATGGTTTGGAGAACCATTCTAAACCAATATCATGGGGTATGGCTGAGAACAAATCATTAACATCAATAGTAACCAAATGTATGTTTATATCATATTCAACATCACATTTCAGTTATAAAATCTTCCAAAAATCCTTTAGTATTTGAGTCTTATCCACAAAAATGATTTAAATTAAAATTTAGAATAGATTTGGTTTTAGAACTAACAGATGCTGCAACAGACCTTAATGGACGATCTATTATGTATTTATGTATTTTAGGAATATCAGAGAAGGAAGAAATAACTAGTTTATTCAACTTAAATAATTATATTCTTCATTTGAAAGATCACCTGACATCAGGAGGTCATATAAAACCATATCAATAGGTTTAAAAACTAAAGCCACCTCATTATAGAACACGGTCATATAATTTCCAGAATCCCATTACAACTGAAATATACTTTGATTGTATAATGTCATGCCCATCAATACTACACCTCCCCCTTTTTCAGGTTTCATAACTCAAACAGTATAACCATTTTGTAAGTAATTCAGTAAATCCATCTCTTCCTTCATTAAATTATAAAACTTATGACTATCATTCTGACCAAGTTGGTTTCTAAATTCTACCTCACAAGATAACTCAAAATTGTTCAAATGAGTATTAGCCGGGTAGTTGAAAGTACTTTTCCTCTTTAAATTTCTAACTTGTCTCCCTATCTTCAAATAATAATTGTAGGTTCATTTTCCTAACAAATAACTTGAATTAAATAAGTAAATTGACTAAGCTAATATCCTTAGCTGGTATAAAAGTAAATCTTTACTAAACAAACTGGCATAGGTCATCGCAGCTAACCTTACATTGTTGTAGTTATAAATTTTAAAACCTTCATTAACAAAAATCAAACACATTGACAGTATTTAATTCCAAGTCCAGTGATTTGTTCAGAGTCAGACAGTAAACAGTAAACAAAAGGAGGTAGAAAGAATTATACCTGGAAAGCAGATTTCTAGCTGCTTAGCACCTTAATCCTGATAACTGCAAGACCTTCACTAACTTCTTCATTTTGTGACAAATCATTGAAGAGTAAATAACGCCAAGTTTCATAGTTCTACTTCAGAAGACACATGCCCATATCACACCTGATACTGTGCTAATGTGAATTAGAGATGTATAACACTTAAGCTATAACATGTTAACAGACTGCTTCCTTTAAAAAACAAAAGACAAAAACGAAAACACTGATGTGTGGGAAACACCAAATAATAAAACACAATACCACTGAAACCAATCATGATTTCGTGTGGCACTTTTCTTTGGTTACAGTGGTATTTGCATTTTTGAAACCTGCTTCCTTTGTTCAGAAGTTCAGAAGTACAGCATTTGAATCCTTCCACCTCCATTTGCCTGCAGTGTGACTTTGAGCAAGCCTCTTAACCAGACAGTGCTTTTGAGTTTTTCCTTAAAAAGGGACACATTGTCCAGTGAGATTTATTTCACTAGCAAACAGATACAATTATATTAAAAATGTGTCCCTTTGGGACCTTTGCCCCCTCCTGCAATTATTTTTGAACAAAGACGTTGAAAAATATTCTGCTCTGTTCCTTCTACAATTTGTGAACTTCTCACAAATGGTTGCAGGAATCATCTACTAAAAATGATAGATGTGTGATTTTCAAACTTTCTATCTTTTAGGAAATGCCTCCTAATGTGAAGCTTTCTAAGTACCTACATGAAATATTTAAAATCTGTTTCTGATTTTATGTCTTTGTTTCTGAAGTTGAGAAGGAAGAAAGGAGTTGCAGTAGGTTGCACTGTAAGGTTCTGAAAGCAGCGAGTTGAGGTACATTTCTTGGGCATTATTTAAGTACAGTGTCAGTGGTGCAACAGGTACCATACTTACCTTTCTGCAGAAGGCTGTGGGGTCTATTCCCCCATCAGGTAGAATGATTGTTCACACTGCAGTGCAGCATAATTTGTTGCTCTACTTCTGAGTGTGTCATCCTTCAGATGACATTTTAAACTGAAGTCCCATTTGTCTGAGCTGGTGGTAGCTCAAGTGGATGTAAAAGATCCTATGGCACTTGTTGAAAAGAGTAGCAGTCCTTTATTTATCACAACAAAAAAACATTCCTGGGGATTCAATAAACTCCATGTAGGCTTCTTGCAATGTAGACATGGAGTGTACATGTCTGCGTTACTGTGCACAGTACGGGTCAGCACACTATGCATATTAATGAGGAGCAGTGCACCTCAACTAGATTTTCATGGCTCACAACAGTGTTGCTGTCCATGAAACCTTATAAGCAAATGTAGATAGCAATTCCATGTAATTAAGAGCACCTATGGTGCAGATTTGCACAGAGTGCCACAATGATCAGTGATCACCAGGGCTTTACAAATAACTGTCATTCTATTAGTGCAACACTTCTGCACATAAGTCAACTTAAAGAGAGAATAAATAACCAGTAATGGGGACATATTTGACAAAGATGTCACATAGGAATGTTTTAAAATGTTACACTCTCAAAATCTATGAGTGAGAAATGTGGACAAAGCCATAAAAATGGGGAGACAAAATGCCAGAAATAGGGACAGCTGCTTAATATTGCACTTCCAAACTTAGGAAGTTGATAGCATATATAGGTTGTACATTCAGAAGAGCATGAAATTTGAAAATCAAATGCCAGTCATCAGTTTCTGACTGCACTCTGCAATGACATGCCAGTGATTTGGAAAAAAATGTTATGAGGAAAAGATCACAAATATGAGACAAAAATTGCACATTCTGCACAGCTCTAGACAGCTAAAAGGTATGCATTCAAATGTACATATTATTGAGTCACATCAGTCCAGAGATCATCCCAGTCATATGGCAGAAAGCCACATATTTGATAAGGAAAAACATCTGCATATCCTGGGAATATCTGCATAGCTGAATGGTATGAATATGAAGTATATGGCTCAAACAAAGTATAGGACAGTGTACCTACAGTGCAGAATATTGTGATATCTCATTCCTGGCATACTGTACTGAACATGTGTTAATCATAAGATCATAGGAAGTCACTAGGCTAATGAACCTAGGGTCTTTACGAGCATAGTCTAGTTTTACCCTTATTTCCATGATCAGCACCTATGACCCATGTCTAAGAGGGACATTGTTGGGACCCCTGCAGTGAACTTACAGTTACCCATCCAATCATCCAGATTGCATTTGAAGAGGGCCAATGAGGTGCTCTGCTTAACATGAAGTGGGAGTCTGTTCCAAAGGTGTGGTAACCTCTTGGAGACAATTCTGTCCCTCCAGCAGGTTCTATTAATGTCACATAGCAGGTTAAGGCCATTAGAGTGAGTAACCCATGTACAATTTGATTTATGGATATGCAGCATTTGCAATAAAGCAGGGTCAAATATTGCCTTATATGCAAGGGAAGATTGCTTCTGAGTAGTCTGTATGAAACAGAATAAAGTGACAGTGATTTCAGATGATCCTCATAGGACAGATGCTGAAGAACTTGAATTTTCCTTGTGAGGAACCTTTGTGGTCTCTCTAATTGCTACAGGTGCTTGGAAAGCTACATACCAAAACAGGCACTGTACTCAATTATTGGCATAATGAGAGAAGAGTACATGGAGGTTATAACTTCTTTCTTTTTGGAGGCAATGCCCTTACTTATGAGATGAGCAATACAGAATGCCATTCTTACCACCATGGATACATTGTGATCAAAGGTAAGGTTGCTGCCAGGCTGTGTGCCCAGGTCTTTCACCACTGAATGTGTACTTAGGGTGTTGTTATTGATGTGGTAATTAGCAGGAACATCACTCTTACTAAAAGGGATGATAATAATTTTTTTTTGCATTGAATTTAAGGCCATGACTTTGGCACCAATCATTTGTTTATGTAGGACCCTCTTGTAGGATGTTGACATAATTTGGAGATTCTATAACTGCTCCCAGTTAGCAGTCATTAGCAAACTTTTTCAGCAACAGACCTTTAGTTTTGGCTTGCAATTCTGAGAAATAGATTCTAAACAGTAGAGGTTTCAGGATTGATCCATGTGGAACACTACTTGTTACAGATCTGCTGTTGGAGGTGGATTCCCTTATTTTGACTATATGGGTTCTATCAATGAGCCAGTTAGTGACCCATCTAATGATATATGGGTTGATACCTACTTGAGTGACTTTGTCAATTATACCTGAGTGGGTGATAGTGTTAAAAGCCTTGGCTAAGTCTAGGTAAGCTGTATGCACAGATTTTCCATCGGGGCCTTGGTGACTGTCTCATAGAACTCTACCAGCTTTAACAGGCATGATCTCCCTTTGACAAATCCAAATTAGCTAGCATCAAGTGGTTGGAGGTTACCGATAACTTTGTTGATAATGTCCATGATGATTCTCTCCATGGCCTTGCAGATAAGGCTAGTCAGGGTAATAGGTCAATAGTTCCTGGGGTCAGTGGAAACACCATCTTTGTGCAAGGGGATAATGGTGGCCTTTTTCCATTCAGCTGGGATGAAGCCAGTGCTTAGACTATGATTGAAAAGAGTACCCAATGGCATAGCTAATTCTTGCTTGAGCCCATGTAGGATACAGCCTGGGATGTTATCAGGTCCCATGGATGCTGTGTTTTTGACCTTACAGAGGGCATTCATGACCTGCTCTTTAAAGATGCAAGGTAGAGGAGAGGTGGTAGGGTTGTCTTGGGGTAAGTATGGTGGGGACAGGGGAGTGAAGTTTTCAAAGAACTTGTCTACTAACAGGTTAGTAATGTCCACAGGCTCTGTATATGTGGCATCATTAGCTATCAGTTCAGCACAAATCTGGACCTTTCCTTTTAGGTTCAGGGTACAACTAAAGAATGCCTTATGGCTGTCCTTAGTTGAAGAAGCTAATTTGGATTCATAGTTAGCCTTGGAGGACTTCACAAGAAGTCTTATTCCCTTGTTTAAGCTGAGGAGAAAGTGCTTCCAGTTAAGGGCTCACTCCCTTTTACTCTTAGACAGCAATTTCTTCCTCTTATTGTAAAGTCTGTTAATGACAGTTGTCCACCAGACAGGTTTGCTCTTCCTTGAGGAGCTTGTTTTGGTCTGTTACAGGATATAACATGCCATGTAAAATGATTACTTAAGGAAAGTGAGTGTATTGAATAAGGACAAACAGATGCACTGTAGGAATGAACACAGGTGAAACTCCCACATGTACAGCAGAGGAGGGCATGTCAGTGGCAGCTGGTTGTAGCAGCAATACCAAGCACATATCTATATGGTACATTATGGACTGTGCAGTGAAAATGTGTTGCCTGTGACTGCCACACAAGGTGACATAACAATGGGGAGGATGTCTGTGTGAGATAAGCTACCTTAAATGAATAATCCAGAGAACATATATCAGAGATCTGACATACAACTGGGGTATGGTGCATACTGGGAAGCTGTGCAAAGTTTTATTCCTGAATATGAGTGTACTGTCAACAGAAGTGTCCAGCAAGGTGGCCACAGGTAAATGATTGTGGCAAACATTACAAGTACTAGCCACAATCATGGACAATATCAGAATAATACCACCATGAATCCCATGCCTCTGACATAACATATGTGATGTGGAGTGATAACAGATGAGCCTGCAGACACACACTCCACAGCTATTATGATAAGTCCACCCTCTATCAGGGTAACCACATACACTGTCCTGGTGCTATAATATTAGGAGGAGGTGTTAGGAGGGACACTGCTATACATGTATGTGACAGCATGGGTAATACAAGCTAGTTGCCTTGGAGGACGGCATATATCTATGGTACAATCCACACTGTCATGGATGATATACATGCCATTAATGTTGTCAAACACCTATGCATGCAGTGTGTGTATGAGCTGAACAGGTAGCACACGTGCATCTAGTGGAATAACTCTTTAAGGCCAAGAACACTGTATCAATGGGCCCAGGCAATATCCCAGGATGCCTTCTAAATAGCATGAAACATGACCTATTAGGACCTCTGTAACTGTTATTTAACTGTAGCCTCCAAACATGCTTTGTGCCTCATGAATGAACAACAGCAAAAGTCATCTCCCTGCACACAGGTGGGGCATCTACAGAGCCTAGAAACTACAGAACCATAAGTCTCATTAGTCTTAAATGTAAAGCAATAGAAAGAATAATCATGGAACTGATCAACAGTAATATAGCAAACCTCCAGACACTGGAACCAACCCAGCTTGGTTTCTTCAAGGTCAGGTCATGCCTACTCAACCAGGTGGACTTATTTGAGAATATTCAGCAAAGCAATAGATGAGGGCAAAATGGTTCACACTACCACTTTGACATGGCCAAGGCATTTGTCATAATACCTCACTTGGGCTCTATTGACAAACTCAAGAAGTTAGGTACAGACCAGTATGTCACCAGGTGGATAGCCAACTGGCTCACAGACAGGACCAAAAAAGTTATAACTGAGGAGTCCACTTCTGCAAAGAGGCCAGTCACAAGTGTAGTCCCTCAGGGATCAGTCCTTGGGACGCTCCTTTTTGCCATTTACTTCTTTGAAGTCAAGGCCAATGTCAGTGTGGTCTCTGGCTGACTAAATGTGAAGATGATTGCCAATTAGGAGCTGTCATTGAATCCCACACTGACACAAATGTTCTCCAGGAAGGGCTGGCACAGACATGCAATTGGTCTAAGAGCCATGGACTAAAACTAAATGCTAAGAGATGCATAACAGTATCCTTTGGCAAGTCATCCACCCCTGTTAACTATCATATTACAACACACCCCTTAGAGCTGACCCAGTAGTCAGGGACTTAGGAACACACATAAGCAATGATCTAGCCTTTGACCATCACATGTCTACAATATTGAGGAAATGATTCTATGTTGTGCAACTTATAAACAAAGGTATGGCATCTAAGTCCAAGAACGTAGTTGTTCCACTGTATTTGGGATTTATCAGACCTATCATTGAGTACAATACCCTCTTTGGTATGCACCTAACCAGGTATATACAACAAATGAAATGGCCACAGAGGTTCCTCACTAAAGGAATACATGGTGTATATAAAATGTTCTTTGCAGACTACCTCAAGGTCCTATCCCTGTATTCTGTCTCCTACAGGCTTTTCAGGGAACATATATTCCTAGCATACAGAGAATTGTCAGACCTGAATCTGATGGACATCCTGCATATCCACAAAACAAGCAGCACAAGGATTACCCATTCTAAAGACTTAAACCTTGTTTGTGATATAAACAATACCTGCTGGAGAGACAGGTATTTTTCCTAGAGACTACCCTGTCTCTGGAACAGGCTCCCCACCTCTGTAAAGCAGAATTCCTCTCTAATCCTATTCAAGTGCAACTTGGACAACTCAATAGGGAACAGAAAATTCATCTCTGGTTTGGCACCTTTGTCTCTAATGGATACAGGCAACCTGTAAATGGTTCATCTTCCAGACCCTTGCTTGTATCAGAACTTGTCAAAGATTTGGAATGCATGACTAGGCTTAAAAAGGCCCTTGTGACCATTAGCCTAGTGAATATCTATGGAGCTATGAACCTATTGGTGTTCCACACCATCAGACAGTCATTTATATTCCCCAGAAAGAATACCTAAGTATGGCCAATAAGCTGTGTGACAGCACACTGTGACAAAGGTGGTACACTTCAGTTACACATTACTGGGAGATGTGTAGGGTGGTACATGAAGAAGGGTGCATTATACACAGTTATTGCTGTGATGAAGGCTGGGAACCATGAAGTTATTATGGCCTCTGATGTGCATGTCCTTCACATACCCAGTAGTTGTGTGACATTCAAGGGAGTCGTCAGCACTTTGACTTCATGCTGGTGCATGCACCACTTACCATCTACCCCAGGACATGACACAGGTCACATACATATTGGTTTGATTATAGTGTATGATGTCCACATTATACATGGATGGTGTGTCTATTTCCTGATTCAACAAATCCCGCCTTGTGTCTTGTCAATGCAGGTGTTGTCATGGCTGTGGCAGTAGTCTCTGGTATGTGTTGATACTGTCTGTATTATACTAATATCACAGTTATAGTTAATAATTGCTCACAAGCTGTAGTTCTTCAGGCAACTGTTAGGACACTGTAATGTGATCTGTGATGTCCATCACTTAACTAATGGGCAGGAAAGGGACAAGACGACACCTGTGATATACCAACGTGATCACTGGACATGAGATATATGTCATGTCACACATTTCAACATAGTGAAATACCATTTATGCCATACACTGGTCTACCCATTTCGTGATATAGGTGTTCATGGCAACATATGATAGTGTTGCTTGAATACCTCAATGTGGATTTTTGTCAAATGCCTTGACCTGTTCAAGTTCCAGAAGATAATACTGTTGTCACCAGGCCTATATTATGTAGTTGAAGGAACTAAACATTGATGACCCTTTCATTGACACATATGTGTCGAACCTGCACTTGTGAGAATGGCCACATCATCGATTTTTTTCCAAGGGAAAAAATCGGTAGGCCAACTACGCATGACACAGTATAACAAATACTATGAAGTGGGGGGCTTCGCCCCAACACCACCCACACACCCCCAACAAAATATATTAACTCTGAGATCTCACTACAGTTAGGAAAAGGGCAGACTTAATACAACGGCCAACCGTTTTCCCTTGGTAAAAAATCGATGATGTGGCCATTCACTCATGTGCAAATTTGACACATATGTGTTGATGAAAGGGCAGTTGATGTTTAGTTCCTTCAGCTACATAATATAGACCTGTTGTCACCATGCATGTCCTCGATGACCTCTTTGAGGACATCTATCATATGTGACAGACCTGACGTAGCAGTAACAATTCACATAGGTCTGTTGCACATACCTGGAATATTACTAGTGTACATGTAAAAGAGGTCCATGATGACATGACCAACCTCACAGTTGAGGGACTCAGGTTGTCTCTATACATGCATATATCAGGTGCTGTCCCCCATCTCAGGTGGATTCATGTTGATATACACCCTTGTATCGGAACATAGGCTGTGTAGACGTGTGTTGAACTGTGTGTTTAGGCATATCAAGAAGGTGTATGTGCTGGGTCATGCCACAGGTGGTTGGTGAGGTTGTCAGAGCACATGGATTCCATGTGATAGGTCTGGAGGAAGGCAAATAGAGCATAATGCCTATTATGATCTGAACTAAGGTTTTGACACAATCACACATGCATGTATCACTGGGGAAACCCCCAAGTTGGGGATTAAACCTTATGTCATTTGATGAGTAAATAATTGGCTCAGTGACAGAATACATTATGTGAAGTTGGTGAATCAAGCTGCACCAGTAGAGCTGTCACTACTGGCAAATCCCAGGGCTTTGTGTTTCATCCTTCACAGCTTGAACTGTATTTCTCAACTATTCAGGCTAAAGTCTAAGTACACAGACTACAGGAAACAGTACTTAATGCAAGCATCACAGCCCACGTCTGGCTAGGAGTGTCTCAGACAGCACTTTATAGTTCATGACATCAGCAGTGTTTATTGAGGAGAAGATAGTGTCCCACGTGCTGGTGTGTAAAATGGTCTCTGTAATGTCAAGCAACAGCTCACACACAGTTGACTGCAGCCAGAATATAGCCTCTACCTATGTACACAGACTAGAACACAGTACTTAATGCCTGCACCACAACTCAAGTCTGATTTGCACAGCAGTGCAGGTGAAATTATAGTAGATGACATCAGCTGGCCATGTGGGAGACAAGAGGTTAGGAGGCTTACATGGAATGGATGCATAGACATGAGCAACTATCAAAATACTGGCAACCAATGAAATTGGAGAAGTAACTGTAGGATACACACATCTGCTCTGCTGTCTAGACACACACACACACACACACACACACACACACACACACACACACACACACACACACACACACACACACACACATCCAATAGACTACAGTGAGAACAGCACCCCTACCTAAGTGCATGGATTACAGAATACAGTACTTAAATTAAGGGCCATGGGACAAGTCTGAGTTATACAAGAGTGTGGGTGAACATATAGTAGATAACATCAACATGCCATGTAGTGATCAACAGGTTGTGAGGCCTGCATAGGCACATAGTTTCATGGGTTCATATGAGGCTAATAGCCTAGTAGAACTAAGGTGTTAGAAGTCTTAACTGTGTAAAAACATAAGTACCCTTTCTGAGCATAGTTGGGTGTACATTTTTAGCAGACCGTGTTTGTGAGCAGCACCAACTGGCCCTGTCCATAAGGGAAATAGGTACCAGCCCAGAGGTGACATTACAATCACCCAATCAGTAGTCAAGGTTGCACTTGAACAGGGTCATTGAGGACCACTGCTTCACATGCAGTGGGAGTCTATTACAGATGAATGTGAATCAATGAGGGATATATCTGTCTCCGCAGCATGTTCTGTTTATGTCACAGGCTAAGTTGAGAACCCTGGGGCAAATTATAGTTGCCCCATTTTAATTGCAGATGTCTATCATTTACAGAAGGGAAGGGTCTAAGACTGCTCTACAGGGCAGCCATAGGTCACCTCTCAGCAGCCTGCGTGATAGTGAGTGTAATGACAGGTATGTCAGTCTTTCCATGTATGTCATCTTTGAAAGCATTGGGGTCTCCCAGGCGCAGCCATGTGTTCCCGACAATTGCTACAGGTGTCTAGTGATGTGAGCATTGTACTCCGTTATTAGAGTGATAAGGGCTGAGTACAGCAGATGTATGACTACTTTGGTCTTGTATGTGATGTTTATATGTATGATGTGCACAATACAGATTGCGTGTATCACTACTACGGGCACATAGTGCAACATGTGTTCCCATGTCTCACAACACTATGTCTGAGCTCGGTGGGGGGTGCAATGTATATCATAATTTAAAGGAGTACGTTGCTGACAAAGGTGATAAAGAGTCATTGTAGGTTTAAAGTTCAGTCCGTGAGTTTGTCAACAATCATCAGTCTGTGTCAGCCCCTACTGTAATATGTTACCATTATTGGGGGACTCTATATGAGTGTGTCCAGTTAACAGTCATCCGCAAATTTGGAAAACTTCAGGTTGTCTACTATTGCCTGTGCATTAGGGAAGTATTTGCCAAACAGTTGAGGGTCCAGCACAGATACTCATAGTATTCCACAGGTGAGTGTGTTAGTGGCAGAGATGCAGTCACCAATTTTGAGAGTGTGTGTTCTGCCATTGAGCCAGTTGGCTCTCCATTTAGTACTGTATGGTCTAATTCCCGGATGGGAGATCTTCACTATGAGACATGAATGGGAGATAGTGTCAAAGGCCTTGGATAACTCAAAATAGGCACTATGTCCTGTTATCCCTCATCCAGGTCTTTGGGGTCAGTATCCAAGAACACCACAAGGGTGAATAAGCAAGAGCTACACTTAACAAAACCAACATGGGTAGGATCATGTGTGTTGAAGTTCACATATATCATTGTGGATATGGTCCATATTGTTTCCTGCAGTAGCCTTGCAGATAAGGCTTTTTAGACATATAGAACACCCCAAGATTGTAGTGCTTGGGGGGTACCAACACATGGATGTATTTTAAATATATGACATATAGTTAGATAAACCCTCAGTTTGTAATGTTTCTACATGTAATTTCACATCATACAAAGGAAATGGACAGAAAAGAGCAGTGCTACGTACCTATAGAGTGGTGCACAGCAGCAGTTATTCAACTCCATAAAAATGGAGCCACAATAGACCCCAGGAACTATCGCCCTATAAGCCTGACTAGTTTGGTCTATAAGGCTATGGAGCACATCATCATGGAACTCATTAACAGAGACATTGGGAACCTCCAAATAGTGGACCCTACCCAGTTCGGCTTTGTTAAGGGCAGATCATGCCTCCTAAACCTGGTGGACTTCTTTGAGACAGTTACCAAGGCTATAGATGAGGAAAAGGTGGTAAACACAGCCTACCTAGACGTAGCAAAGGCCTTCAACACCATTCCCCATTCTGGTATTATAGACAAGCTCACCAGCCTGAACATAAACCCCTATGTCACAAGATGGGTTGCCAACTGGCTCACAGACAAAACCCACATGGTGAGAGTTGCGGGAGCTAGGTCCGACTAAATCGGTTACAAGTAGAGTTCCCCGGGGCTCAGTCTTAGGACCCCTCCTGTTCGGCATATACTTCTCAGAGGTACAGGAAAGCACAGGAAGACTATGGCTGACGAAGTTCACAGACGACTGCAAACTAGGGGCTATAGTTGACTCTCCGGCTGACACAGACATCCTCCAAAAGGGTCTCACTGAGATGGATACCTTGTGTCAAAATCATGGCCTCAAGCTAAATGCCAAGAAGTGCATAGTCATCCCCTTTGGAAAAAACAAAGTACCCACAAACTACCACATAGGTGGTAGTCCCCTAAATACGGAAGACGTAATAAGCGATCTGGGGACCCAAGCAGATTGTAATCTCACCTTTGATAATCAAATTGCCAAAGTGGTTAGAAAATCCTTCTACATGACCCACCTAATCACAAAAGGGTGCGCATCCAGATCAAAAGAGGTCATTGTGACCCTCTACTCATCACTCATCAGACCCATCATAGAGTACAACACCCCATTTGGGATGTACCTTACAAGATACCTGCAACAGCTGGAAAGACCACAGAAGTACCTCACCAAGAGGATCACTGGCCTCAAGCAGATGCCCTATGCAGCTTGACTGAAGAAATTACAGCTGTACTCAGTTGCATACCGCCTATACTAAGAGGTGATCTCTGCCTGACATACAAGACCATGTTCAACCCAGAATTGATGGGCATGCTCCACCTAAAGAAAACCTTATCCCTGCAAACCACATGGTCTAGGGATCTAAACCTCACCACAACAATAAATAGGACATGCTGGAGAGATAGATTTCTGTCCCAGAGACTTCCCATGCTTTGGAACAAGATCACAATCTACATTAGGTAGAGCTCCTCACTAACACTCTTCAAAAGAAATCTTGACGAGTGAATGGGAAACAGAAAGTTTACCTCGGGGATCACTTCAGTGGCTGTGTTGGGCAGAGGCACAGGGAACTAATCTAAGGGGCCGGTAAAAGCCAACACATTCTGGCTAGGCTTATAAATGCCTTCGGACAAATAGCCTAGTACCTACCTATGAACCTATGAACATATGATACTGCATAATATATACCTTTCCATAGCAGGACGAGCACTCAGTTTGCAGGACAGTTTGCAAAGTGTATAGGCATGCAAAACACAAGTTTGCGCACTGCTAAGCATTGCACAAATGAAAGCCACATTGCTAAAGTAATATATGTGTCTATGAAACACATTTGCTGCTTAACTGATTCTGTGACAAGACATGTTAATTCAATGAAGCATTCATTTTTTGGAACATAAGGTACTGGGTTCAAATACAGATGTATGTCATATTTTAAATGACTTTTCATTACGGAGTGATAATGCAATTACATGAATTCTTTATACCAGATGTGTTACTGTGTGTTAGCATACTGTAGCAGTATTAAGCATCATTGTGGGGGAGTAACCACACCTGTTTGCCACTGTTCACCATTGGTGCACGATGCACACCTCTGCATAGACATGGAGTCCAAAAAGTGAAGTGATCAGCTGCTTTTTCAGCATTGCTAAAGTCTCACAGTTAGTACTAAATGTCTGGAATACACCTGCTACTTAACTGACTCTGTGGCAACATGTGTTAATGTAGTTAATGCAGAGATACTTTCCTTTTTTGGGGCCAGATGGTACTGGTTTCGAATGCAACTGAATCTAATATTTCTAACTACTTTTGCATTACTGTTGCTGCACATTGGTGAGTGATGTGCACCATTGCACAATAATGCATTAAAGGAAAGAAAAATGGAAGATAGGACAGTGGTGAATTGGGTAAGCTGGAGGAAGAACAAATGGAAAGTAATATAAGAATGTGCAGGAGGGAAGTAGGAAAGAACCAGAGCTATCCATTTCTTCAAAAGAAAAAAATGAAAATATATGCAGAATATTAACTGAATTTGGGCTGTCACCTCCAGGGAGAGGGGGAGGTGACCACAAAACAGTCATGTTGTATAACCAATTGGATTAAATCTAGTGTGTCATGAAGACTTGTCTGAAATGGAGAGTTATGTATGGGAAGATTTTTTTGAGGGACAGGTGGCCTTTTTTTGAGAGAGAGGAATGTAGAGGAAGGGACTTAGGCATGTCTGGGTCTGGTAAGTTGGGTAGATGAAGAAGCAATTGCAGACAGACAAACAACATAACAGGGATGGTGATGGACACAAGAGGTCAATGGACACCATGGAGGGGTGGGGATGGGGACATCCAGGACCCATGGTCATCAAACTGGGTGACAGTGAGTATCCAGTCTTCATCCACTGGACTGTCATCAGTGTCACCTCACTCCACCACTGGCTGGAGTGCTTGACATCTCCTTCTCCTACTCCTGGTCCTACGTAAAATGAGGGAGAGCAGCCACTCCAGCCATTGTAGGCATACACAACAGTGCAGTGCACAACCCTATGTACCATCCCTGGCAGTTCAGAATAGGTGATAAACTCACCACCTCTGCTACTGCCCCTGGAGGGAACTACTGCACCATCCTCTGGGGCAGAACTACTGGAGGGGCAGGTAGTAAAGTTGCGGCAGAGGTGGTGCGGCCAGGTTGGCTTTCAGACATGCTGGGCAATGGTGCCAGACCCAGTGGAGTGGAGGTAGGTGGATCCTGTGGGGCAGGCCTACCCCACTGTGTTGTGGAGTATTTTGTGATGTGGTACACATCAATGGCATGGACACTTTTTGATGACACATAATAATATAAACTAGCCAAATAAATAATAAATAAAATGAGAGAGATAAGGTTTGAGGTGAGAGAAAATAAACAGATAAAATTAGTACCTTCATATTTAACATAAGTGCATTAATACAGTTATTTCACTCTATTATCTTAACGTTTACTCTTAAGACTACCAGCCCCTCAACAAATAACTTATTACTTTTAAGACTACCAGATCCTGACAGATGCATACTTTACCACAGATTGCAGCAAGTACTCCTTTACATGTGCATATATTGCACATATGCATACCTCTCAACCTCTTAAAACAAGAAATCTGGATAAAGCCATGAATAAAAGTGGGACAAATGCCACAAAATAGAGATAATTTTTAAATATTGCTCTTAAAAACTTAGAAAGTTGATAGAATAACAGGTGTTGTATTAGCATACATTTTCTGAATGGTATTAAGTCTGAAACTCAATTGTCTGTCATTATTTTCTAACTTTCGTCTGTAATAATTTGCCACTAATTTGCCAAAAACCAATTGTTTTATGAAAAGTGGACCAAATATATGAAGCAAACATTTGGACATTCTGCAAAAATCTGTACAGTTGAGAGGTATGCGTCTTCCAATTATACAGATTACAGTTTACAACAGGGAATGTGTGTCACTGCTATAAAGCTTTTACTTTAAACCTTTAAATTACACATGATTGTAGAAGTAACAGTATTGTATAATTGGGAAGTGTAGTATTTGAACCCACCACCTCTGACTAAAATCTAATATTGTACTCTTGGTTTCTGCTACAGACTAATACATGCAAAGTTGCTTTTACTTTTGAGATATGCAGGCTCAATTTGATACAACTGTATAAAATACCAAACAAGCTATCTTTAAATTTTAATGCTACAATAACACTACTCTTCTGCTCCATACATACCACATGCCTTCCTCATCCTCACCAATCTAGTGCCATGGGTCTTAACATTGCACTGCCTTTCCATGGCAGCTGTGGAAAACAATAGCACAGGACAGAATACCATTATGAATGTCAGTCTTGCCTATATTCAGCTTTTAAGCCTTACAAGTACTGTCTCTAGTTGATACTTACACATCAGTGGGAAGTTCTCCATCCAAGCATCGAGGGTGTGATGCCACTGCACTGGCCCAGTAATCTAGGAGCCTCAATACTCACAACTGACAACAGTGGGGACATACATACTAGGAGGATGGCAAGTACACACACAGTAAATGCTGACACGGGTTTATTAGCTATGACCCCTTCTGCCCAAACTATAAGGTAATTCCAACTGCCAACAGCCAACTCTGTATCAGCTACTTAAAGCCCTTAACAAAGGGTGTCCAATCCTACTGTGTAATGTTACTATTATCCAAATGGTAGTCTGACCAAGAGCAAGACTATTTAGGGGTGGCCTGTACAGTGTCACCATATAGATTTGTAAGTACTCTAGGAGCTTAAATATGTCTTACAAATATCAGCCACAAAAATAGGTTTAAATATATTTAATGATAAATAATAAAAGAACAAGAAAATAATTAATCGTCATGATAACTTCAGCGTTCAAAATCACATGACATATTTAAAACAGCATTGCAGAGCAGTCTTAAATAAATAAAGAAACATCTAAGCTATACTTTTCTATATTCCTAAACGAATCTAAAAAAGTTACTATGCTCTAAAAACTTACAGAACAACAGGTAGGCAGAAGTGCAGAACTGGTGATGAGTGGATGTTTCCAGGTCAAAGATAAAATATAAAATTCACAGTCTCTCTCTGAGACAGTTCTTAAATTAATATCAAAAATTACTGCTGGGTTAGCTTGGATGACATTACTTTTTGTCACCTGACTTTAGTTCCCAAGCTGAACCCCTTTCTCAGAAACTAACAGAATTTAACATCTCTGAGTGAAAAAAATACATATCTCTCAGATGTCTGAAGACTCTGGAAGTCATAAAACAATAAAACACTTCTGCATCTCAAACCTAGTAATTACTTCTAATCCTTGAAAAGGTTCACTGTCTGGGAATACCTCACCCCATTCCCTGTCTCGAGAGCCCATCTGTGTTGGCATTGCTAACCTCACTGCGGTGCTGCATTGTCATATCATATGCCTGCAACCTTAGGCTCCACCTTAGTAACTTGGCATTTTTCTGGCTGTCTCGATGTAGCCACGTTAATGGATTATGGTCTGTAACTACAGTGAATTTCCTTCCATACAGATAAGGTTGAAGTTTCTGCAGTGCCCACACTATAGCTAGAAATTCCTTTTCTACAGGTGCATAGCATTCCTCCCTGGGTTAGAGCCTACTACTGAAATATACCACAGGGTGTTCTTCTCCCTCTGTGGAGACCTGTCTGAGTGCAGCCCAAACCCCATGGCTTGAAGCATCCACTTGCACAACAAATTCTTTGCTCTAATCTGGGCTGGCTAACACAGGGGATCCTCCCAAAGTTCCTTTAAGCTTCGGAAATGCCTGCTCACATGCTGCAGTCCACACTACCTTATCTGGCTTGCTTTTTCTTGTCAGGTCTGTGAGGGGACCAGCCATGGTACTATAATTGTGGACAAACTTTCTGTAGTACCCTGTTGTCCCTAAAATGCCCTCACCTGTTTTTTGGTAACAGGGGCAGGACATGACTGAATGGCTTCCACTTTGGCAGGTTCTGGCCTGATCTTAACACTCCCCACTCTATGTCCCAGGTAGGAGACATCTGCCATACCCACCTAACATTTGCTGGGATTAATTGCCATCCCTGTCCTCTGTAGCCTGCCCAGCACCTCCCTGACTGCTGAAGGTGCTCTTGCCAGTAACGGCTGTCAATAGCAATGTCAGCTAGGTAAGCAATGGCAAAATCACCTGCTCCTGCTAGGATACAATCTACCAGAATTTGTACAATCTACCAGCATTTGGAAAGTCTCTGGGGTATTGTTCATCCAAAAGGGCATCTTTGTGAACTTATACAACCCAAAAGGTGTCACAAAATCTGGCCTCTCTCCAGCGCTGGGAGTCAAGGCCACCCGCCAATAACCCTTGTGCAAATGTGCACATCACTCACCGATGTGCAGCAACTGTAATGCAAATGTAGTTAAAAATATTAGATACAGTTGCATTCAAAACCAGTACCATTTGGCCCCAAAAAGGAAAGTATCTCTGCATTAACTACATTGACACATTGCCACAGAGTCAGTTAACTCATTACATCCAAGTGACACCTCCAGGTGCATCTTCAGTTACCTCCTATTGCGCCTGTAGGCGTCAAATATTCCTTGTTCATATTTGCATTGATACTTCCAAAACCATGCTACATACAAGGTATCCGAATATTTTATCTTGAAGCATACATGATGGCAAACACAGCTGTATTGATATTTCACCTATTTCAATGAGTATTGTTAGAACTGTAAGGTGAGAACTTCATTTTTTTAAAGACTCAAGCTATGCCCACTGGGAGTTAAAGCTACACACTCAAAAGAGCTGTACTGGAGGGAATGAGTCTGTGGTAATGTGCCAATGTAGTTAATGCAGAGATACTTTCCTTTTTGGGGCCAAATGGCACTGGTTATGAATTCAACTGTATCTAATATTTTTAACTACCTTTGCATTACAGTTGCTGCACATCGGTGAGTTATCTGCACAATTGCACAATAATGCATTAAAGACAAGAAATGTGGAAGATAGGACACTGGTAAAATGGGTAAGCTGGGGGAAGAACAAATGGAAAGCAATATAGGAATGTGCAGGAGGAAGGTAGGAAAGAACCATAGCTATCCCTTTCTTCAACAGTAAAAACTGAAAATTTATGCAGACTATTAACTGAATTTGGACTGTCACCTCCAGAAAGGGGGGGGTGACCACAACACAATCATGTTGTATAACCAATTGGATTAAATCTAGTGTGTCAAGAAGATGTGTCTGAAATGGAGAGTTATGTATTGGAAGATTTTTTTTTTGAAGGACAGGTGCCCTTTTTTTTTGAGAGAGAGAGGAATGCAGAGGAAGGGACTTAAGTATGTCTGGGTCTGGTAAGTTGGGTAGATGAAGAAGCAATTGCAGACAGACAAAAAGGATAACAGGGACAGTGATGGACACAAGAGGTAGATGGACACCATGGAGGTGTGAGGGTGGGGACATCCAGGACCCATGGTCATCAAGCTGGGTGACAGTGAGTATCCAGTCTTCATCCACTGGACTGTCATCAGTGTCACCTCACTCCACCACTGGCTGGAGTGCTTGACATCTGCTTCTCCTACTCCTAGTCCTATGTAAAATGAGGGAGAGCAGCCACTCCATCCTTTGTAGGCATGCACAACAGTGCAGTGCACAGCCCTATGTACCTTCCTTGGCAGCTCAGCGCAGCTGATAAACTCACCACCTCTGCACTGCCCCTGGAGGGAACTACTGCACTATCCTCTGGGGCAGAACTACTTGAGGGGCAGGTAGTACAGGGGCAGCAGAGGTGGTGCTGCCAGGTTGGCTTTCAGACATGCTGGGCAATGGTGTCAGGGCCAGTGGAGTGGAGGTAGGTGGATCCTGTGGGGCAGGCCTACCCCATTGTGCTGTGGAGTATTTTGTGATGTGGTACACATAGATGGCATGGACACATTTTGATGACACATAATAATATAAACCAGCCAAAAAATAATAAATAAAATGAGAGAGATAAGGTTTGAGGTTAGAGAAAATAAATAGATAAAATTAGTACCTTCATATGTAACATAAGTGCATTAATGAAGTTATTTCACTCTATTATCTTAACGTTTACTCTTAAGACTACCACCCCCCAGCAGATAACTATTACTTTTAAGACTACCAGATCCTGACAGATGCATACTTTACCACAGATTGCAGCAAGAACTCCTTTACATGTGCATATATTGCACATATGCATACCTCTCAACCTCTTAAAACAAGAAATCTGGATAAAGCCATGAATAAAAGTGGGACAATTGCCACAAAATAGAGATAATTTTTAAATATTGCTCTTAAAAACTTAGAAAGTTGATAGAATAACAGGTGTTGTATTAGCATACATTTTCTGAATGGTATTAAGTCTGAAACTCAATTGTCTGTCATTATTTTCTAACTTTCGTCTGTAATAATTTGCCACTAATTTGCCAAAAACCCATTGTTTTATGAAAAGTGGACAAAATATATGAAGCAAACATTTGGACATTCTGCAAAAATCTGTACAGTTGAGAGGTATGCACATATGCATCTTCTAATTATACAGATTACAGTTTACAACAGGGTATGCGTGTCACTGGTATGGAGCTTTTACTTTAAACCTTTAAATTACACATAATTGTAGAATTAACAGTATTGTATAATTAGGAGGTATAGTATTTGAGCCCACCACTTTTGACTAAAATCTAATATTGTACTATAGGTTTCTGCTACAGACTAATGCATGCAAAGTTGCTTTTACAGTTGAGATATGCAGGCTCAATTTGATACAACTGTATAAAATACCAAACAAGGTATCTTTAAATTTTAATGCTAAAATAACACTACTCTTCTGCTTCATACATACCACATGCCTTCCTTATCCTCTCCAATCTAGTGCCATGGGTCCTAACATTAGCCTTTAATAATTTGCCACTAATTTGACAAAAACCCATTGTTTTATGAAAAGTGGACCAAATATATGAAGCAAACATTTGGACATTCTGCAAAAATCTGTACAGTTGAGAGGTATGCACATATGCGTCTTCCAATTATACAGATTACAGTTTACAACAGGGAATGTGTGTCACTGCTATAGAGCTTTTACTTTAAACCTTTAAATTACACATAATTGTAGAATTAACAATATTGTATAATTGGGAAGTATAGTATATGAACCCACCACCGCTGACTAAAATCTAACATTGTACTCTTGGTTTCTGCTTCAGACTAATACATGCAAAGTTGCTTTTACTTTTGAGATATGCAGGCTCAATTTGTTACAACTGTATAAAATACCAAACAAGCTATCTTTAAATTTTAATGCTACAATAACACTACTCTTCTGCTCCATACATACCACATGCCTTCCTCATCCTCACCAATCTAGTGCCATGGGTCCTAACATTGCACTGCCTTTCCATGGCAGCTGTGGAAAACAATAGCACAGGACAGAATACCATTATGAATATCAGTCTTGCCTATATTCAGCTTTTAAGCCTTACAAGTACTGTCTCTGGTTGATACATACACATCAGTGGGATGTCCTCCATCCAAGCATCGAGGGTGTGATGCCGCTGCACTGGCCCAGTAATCAAGGAGCCTTAGTACTCACAACTGACAACAGTGGGGGACATACATGCTAGCAGGATGACAAGTACACACACAGTAAAGGTTGACACAGGTTTATTAGTTATGCCCCCTTTTGCCCAAACTATAAGGTAGTTCCAAGTGCCAACAGCCAACTCTGTATCAGCTACTTAAGCCCCTTAACAAAGGGTGTCCAATCCTACTGTGTAATGTTACTATTATCCAAATTGTAGTCTGACGAAAAGCAAGCGTATTTAGGAGTGGCCTGTACAGTGTCACCAAATAGATATTCAAGCACTCTAAGAGCTTAAATATGTCTTAGAAATATCAGCCACAAAGATAGGTGTTAATATTTTTAATAATAAATAGTAAAAGAGCAAGAAAATACTCAATTGATCATCACAGTAACTTCAGCGTTCAAAATCACAGGAAATATTTAAAACAGCATTGCAGGACAGTCTCAAATAAATAAAGAACACATCTAAGCTATACTTTTCTATATTCCTATCCAAATCTAAAAGAGTTACTATGTTTTAAAAACTTACAGAACAACATGCAGGTAGAAGTGCAGAACAGGTGATGAGTGGATGTTTCCAGGTCAAAGACAAAATACAAAATTCAGTCTCTCTCTCAGACAGTTCTTAAATTAATATAAAAAATTACTGCTGGGTTAGCTTGGATGACATCACTTTTTGTCACCTGACTTTAGTTCCCAAGCTAAACCCATTTCTCAGAAACTAACAGAATTTAACATCTCTGTGTGAAAAAATGCATATCTCTCAGATGTCCGAAGACCCTGGAAGTCATAAAACAAAACACTTCTGCATCTCAAACCTAGTAATTACTACTCTTCCAAGACAATACAAAAACTTCTGGCTGAAGACATTGTGTCTGCTACTGAACTGAAACTTAGAGAGAACTTTTATAGCACAATCATAAAACAATTTAATTTCAGCTTATTTTCTTGAAGTTTTGCAAGTTAACCCTCTATGTTCTAGCTTCTACTGTTAAAACATATACATTTACACAATTACAATATTTTATATACATTTCTATTCTAAGCTGGCAGGGCATGCTGTGGTTACATTTTAGCTCTGTAATTTAAACCACCACACATACTTCTGTATGAATTATATCACTATTCACAAATGACATAGAATTCCAGACAGCTGAGCTGACAGTAGTTTCTTTTGTGATATCCACCCCCCCCCAAAACAAAACTCAAGCTAGTTTTTCAAGTGATCCTTGAGAAATTCTACTTGAGAGGGTTGACTATCTTGTGAATACCTCACCCCATTCCCTGTCTTGAGAGCCCATCTGTGTTTGCATTGCTAACCCCACTGTGGTGCTGCACTGTCATATCATATGCCTGCAACCGTAGACTCCATCTTAGCAATTTGGCATTTTTCTGGCTGGCTAGATGTAGCCATGCTAAGTGATTGTGGTCTGTAACTACAGTGAATTTCCTTCTATACAGATAAGGCTGAAGTTTCTGCAGTGCCCACACTATAGCTAGACATTCCTTTTCTACAGCTGCATAGCATTCCTCTCTGGGTTAGAGCCTACTACTGAGATATACCACTGAGTACTCTTCTCCCTCTGTAGAGACCTGTCTGAATACAGCCCAAACCTCATGGTTTGAAGCATCCACTTGCACAACAAATTCTTTGCTGTAATCTGGACTGGCTAACACAGGGGATCGTCCCAAAGCTCCTTTAAGCTTCTGGAATGCCTGCTCACATGCTGTAGTCCACACTACCTTATCTGGCCTGTTTTTCCTTGTCAGGTCTGTGAGGGGACCAGCCATGGTACTATAATTGGGGCAAACTTTCTGTAGTACCCTGCTGTCCCTAAAAAATGTCCTCACCTGCTTTTTGGTAACAGCAGCAGGACATGACTGAATGGCTTCCACTTTAGCAGGTTCTGGCCTGATCTTAACACTCCCCACTCTATGCCCCAGGTAGGAGACCTCTGCCATACCCACCTGACATTTGCTGGGATTAATGGTCATCCCTGTCCTCTGTAGCCTGCCCAGCACCTCCCTGACTGTTGAAGGTGATCTTGCCAGGAATGGCTGTCAATGGCAATATCAACTAGGTAAGCAATGACAAAAATCACCTGCTCCTGCTAGGATACAATCTACCAGCATTTGGAACGTCTCTGGGGTATTGTTCATCCCAAAGGGCATCTTTGTGATCTTATACAACCCAGTAGGAGTCACAAAGTCTGACCTCTCTCCAGCGCTGGGAGTCAAGGCCACCTGCCAGTAACCCTTGGTAAGATCAGTAATGGTAAGATACATCGCCCCACCAAGTTGCCCTAGAGCTTCATCTGTTCTAGGCATGGGGTAAGCATCTGACTCTGTATGACTTTTTAATTTCCTGTAGTTTACACAGAACCTGGTGCTGCCATCCTTTTTGGTACCAGCACCACTGGGATGCCTAGGGACTGCTGTACTCCTGGATTACCCCTAGTTCAAACATTTCCTGTATCTCCCCCCTCAGAGTCTGTTTCACTCTCTCAGACACCCTTTAAGGGGCCTGCTTAAGAGGCCTTTGGGGTCCTGTATCCACATGGTACTGCACCAGGTGACTGCTCCCTGGTTTCCCAGTGAACATGTCCCCAAACTCCTGTAACAGTGGGTAGATGTCTTGAACCAGGGTAAGGGATAGCTGTTGGGACATTGCTACCTTTTCCACTGAGGTGTCAGTCTGAGCATCATTGAGGAGATCAGTCATCAGATCCCCCTCCTGTATCCACATGGTACTGCACCAGGTGACTGTTCCCTGGTTTCCCAGTGAACATGTCCCCAAACTCCTGTAACAGTGGGTAGATGTCTTGAACCAGGGTAAGGGATAGCTGTTGGGACATTGCTACCTTTTCCACTGAGGTGTCAGTCTGAGCATCATTGAGGAGATCAGTCATCAGATCCCCCTCAGACTCCTCCTGCCATCCACTGCAAATACTCAGCACAAAATCCTCCCTATCATGGTAAGGTTTCATCATGTTAACATGGTACAGTTTATGACCCTGCCTCCTGTTCAGCAGTATTACTATGTAGCTAACATCACTGACCTTCCTTACCATTTTGTAGGTCCCTCCCAAGCTGCCAGCAACTTGATGTGTCTGACAGGAATGAGAACCATAACCTGCTGCACTACAGCATACTCTCTAGCTCAAACATTCTTGTTATTCCACACCTTTCTGTTGGGCGTCTGCCAAGTTCTCCGGGGCCAAGCCCATGAGTTCCCTGAGCCTTGTCCTGAAGTTTAGTACAGACTCCTTGTGGGATTTACACTCACCCTCCCACACATCTTAAATCAAGTGTAGAGATCCCCTCACCCTATGCCCATACAGCAACTTAAAGAACGAAAACCCTGTGGATTACTGGGGAACCTCTCTGTAAGCAAACAATAGATGGGGCAAATATTTGTCCTCTCTCTCTTAAACTGGTCTGCAAATGCCCACATCATCTTGAGTGTAGAGTTTAACTTCTCAACAAGAGCATTGATGTGCGGATGGTAGAGGGTGGTGTTTAGGTGCTGCACTCCACAGTGCTTCCACAGACAAGCCAGCAGGTCTGACATAAAATTGGCACGTCTGTCAGTCAGTATTTCTTTTGGAAAACCTACAGTGCTGAAAATCTATAAAAAAGCATTTGCCACCTTTTCTGCCTCAATAGAGGACAGAGCCACTGCCTCAGGGCATCTGGTAGCATAATCTACAATACCAATTATATAAGTTTTCCCTGTGGAAGTTGGGATACTCAGAGGCCCCAAAATAGCCAGAGCTACCCTCTGAAATGGCTCCACAATCACAGGCAAAGGCATCAAAGCAGCTTTCACTTTGTCTCCTGCATTGCTACCTTTTGGCACTGCTCACAGATCCTGCAGTACCCTCTTACATCACTGGAAATACAAGGCCAAAAGAAGTTCTACATAATGCTATGCTTTATGCCCATATGACCTGCAAAGGGAATATCATGGCCAATGGCTACTAGTGCCAGATGGTAGGCTCTGGACACTACCAACTGCTGTATTCTCTCATTTTCTTGCCCTCCCTCAGGGTTCTACTCTCTATATATATAGTAACCCTTTGTCCCAGTATACATATTTCCCTTTCCCCTTGAGAATTAGGTGGTTGACTGGCTACCTCCCTCAGGCCTTGTAATGGAGGGTCTGAGATCTGAGCCTGTCTCAACTCTTTCTATGTAACCTTTCCCAGCTCCCCTTCCACAGGATGGCTGGCATCCTCTGACAGTGATGCCTCACTTTCAGCCTGGGTACTGCTACTCACCTCTGCCCTTGCAGTCACTCTGTCCAAGGGAACCTCAGTACCTACAAGCAGCTGTGGCTCATCATCACTCTCACTGCTACAGGGTAGCTCCCTCCCTGAAGTAACCACATCACCAGTCCTGGCTGCAAGTGTGCAGTCTGTCTGGGTCTGCCCCAGGTTGTCTCCAAGCCTGACTGCATGTAACTGCATGCACACAGGGTACTGCATTATCAAAATCATTCCCTACCAGGACATTTGCAGGAATATCCTCAAACACACTTACTTGCTTCCTTTTCTACCCCCCCAGTGAAGGTGAACTCTAGCCAAAGGTATCTGGAATGAGGTCTATCCTAAAGCTCTGACTGGAATATACTGCCCAAGTAAGTAGTGCTCCTCTTTAACCATTGCAGACCTCACAATGTTCATTTCAGAGGTTGTGTTTCTCTTACCAGTGGCTTGTCGCCCATTTACTAAGATATGTTATAACCTCTTATGGTAGTTTGGTACCCTTGTTGTCTCGAGACAACTTACTGGTACATCTCAGTCAACTAGCTCCTTGTCAGTTTGCCGTACTCCTCTGCTGATATGCTTGCCTACTCTCCCTGACTAAGATAACAAAAAAAAAAAGTAAAACAATAGTGATATGAAACTCTGAATCTTTGCTGTATGGCTGATTGAGAGTACAAATACCTTCAGTGATCCCTGTTTACAGGCTACAGGAATTCAATATCCACACCACTACAAGCCAATTAATATGTGATGTGGCTATCCCACCACCACCAACCTGCAGTGGTCCAGTAATCAAGGATCCACAATTCTCACCACTGGCAACAGTGGGGGATGTACACACTGGGAGGATGACAAGTACACACACAGTAAAGTTCAATTTCCCTTAAGAGCACACAAAGATCACAGTCAGTCTGGGGCTGAGTTTTTCCCTATTTCTCCAGATTCCAAATAAGACTCACCACTGGCACAGCTATAGGGTTGAGATCTCAGCTGCATTCCCAAGCCAAAACCTCCAGCACCCTCTCTGCCCAACAAGTGCGTCATATCCCAAGCCGACACACACACACACACACACACACACACACACACACACACACACACACACACACACACACACACACACACACACACACATGCACACATATGCACACACATGCACACACACACACACACACACACACACACACACACACACACACACACACACACACACACACACACTTTGAGATTTGCTTGATATACACACACACACACACACACACACACACACACACACACACACACACACACACACACACACCTTTGGAAGGCTGGCACAGGCTTATTAGCTATGCCCCCTTCTGCCCAGACTATAAGTTAGTCCAGATTGCCACCAGGCAACTCTTTTTCAGCTACTTAAGCCCCTTAACAAAGGTGTCCCATCCTACTGTGTAATGTTACTATTATCCAAATGGTAGTCTGACCAAGAGCAAGGCTATTTAGGAATGGCCTGTACAATGTCACCATATAGATATGCAAGAACTCTAAGATTTAAATATGTCTTATAAATATCAGGCACAAAGATAGGTTTAAATATATTTAATAATAAATAATAAAAGAACAAGAAAATTCTCAATAAATCATCACAACAACTCCAGAGTTCAAAATCACAGGAAATATTTAAAACAGCATTTCAGACATTCTCAAATAAATAAAGAAAGCATCCACGCTATAATTTACTGTATTCCTATCTGAATCTAAAAGTGTTTCTATGCACTAAAACTTACTTACAAAATAACACACAGGCAGAAGTGCAGAACTGGTGATAAGTGGATGTTTCCAGGTCAAATACAAATACAAAATGGACAGTCTCTCTCTGAGATAGTTCTTAAATTAATATCAACTATTACTGCTGGGTTTGCTCAGATGACATCACTTTTTGTCACCTGGCTTTAGTTCCCAAGCTAAACCCACTTTATAAGAATCTGGCATTCATTTTTCTCCATTTACAGTGTTTCCGCTAAGTGGTGCATCATGCAAACAGTGGCAAAGTAAAAAAAAAAAAAAAAAAAACAGAGAGAGAAAAAAAGATTTGAACCCAGTATCATTTGGCCCCAAAAGGGGTGGCCACGGTGGTGCAGTGGTTAGCATTGCTGCCTCACAGCAAGAGGTTCTCCGGTTCGATCCTCGGCTGGGGTGCCTTCTGTGCGGAGTCTGCATGTCCTCCCTGTGGTCGCGTGGGTTTCCTCCGGGTGCTCCGGTTTCCTCCCACATCCCAAAGACATGCTGCAGGTGGATTGGACACTCTAAATTGGCCCTAGGTGTGCATGTGAGTGTGCCTTCTGTGGAAGGTTGGGCGCCGGGCTGGCAACTCGACACCGTAAAACTCCACTGCCATTCAATGTGCAGACAAGGTGATCCGCTGTGGCAACCCCTAACTGGGAAAAGCCGAAAGAAGAAGAAGAAGAAGATCATTTGGCCCCAAAAGGAAAAGTATCAATGCATTAACATGTGCTGCCACAGAGACAGTTATGTAGCAGGTGTGTTTCATAGACTCAATACAAACTGTAAGATGTTTGCAATGCAGCTTACCTTTGCACACTGCTAAGCATTGTGCAAAAAGGTACATCTCCTATGTGTATCATTATCATCATCCCCCTTTTTCCCATTTACATGGGGTCGGGGTATCGTATTAACTGTCGCCAACTCTCTCGATTCAGTGCCACTCTCCTACCTTCTTCAACACTCATGCCTGACTGTCGCAGATCTTCTTTCACACAATCCATCCACTTCTTTGGTGGACGCCCTCGCTTCCTCTTATCTTCTTCCTGTCTGTCCCAAATCTCCCTCACCAGATTGTCTTCTGCTTTTCTACACATGTGCCCATACCATCGTAATCTGTTTTCTTTGATCTTTTCTGCAATTGGAGCTACTTTGGCTTCTGCTCTTATGTCCTCATTTCTTCGTCTGTCCCACAGTGTGCATCCTATCACCTTTCTCAGGCACTTCATTTCCATCACCTCTAGCTTCTTCAACTGTCTTGCCTTTACTGCCCAGGTTTCTGTACCATACAGTAGTACTGGTTGCACCACTGTCTTGTACATCTTACTTTTCAGCTTCTTTGGCATTCTTCTGTCATAGACTACACCTGATACTCTATGCCACTTGGCTGCAGCCCCTCTGATTCTAGCTTTGACCTCTTCATTCAGACTACCCTTCTACTCAACCACCCCTCCCAGATACTTGAAGCTGTTTACCTGTTCCACTATCTTCCCATCTATCTCTATTCTCAGCTTCTTCTGATTTCCCCAATCTGCTGCCATTACCACTGTCTTATCTGTGCTTAGTTTCATCCCATGTGCCTTCAGATTTGCATTCCATTCTCCTATCCTTTGCTGAAGTTCTAGATCAGAGTCTGCCTGTACTGCCACATCGTCTGCATACAGCAGCTTTGTTGCTCTGACCCCTCCAACCTGTTTGCTGATGTAGTCCATTATCAGTATGAACAGCAGTGGGCTCAGAGCTGAACCCTGGTGTACACCAACTCCCACTGGGAACCCCTCAGCGAGGCCAAACACTGTTTGTACTTGAGTCACTGGGTCCTTGTACATAACCTGTACTAATTCTACCAATGTTTCTTGGACTTCAAACCACCGCAGTACTGCCCAGATCAGTTTCTTGGGACTTTGTCATATGCTTTCTCCAAGTCTAGAAAGCCCAGTTTGACTATCTCCTCTTCTCTAGTTTCTTCTCAAGTATCTGTCTCAATGCAAACATCGGGTCAATTGTGCTGCATCCTGATCTGAATCCGAACTGTTCATCTCCCATCTTACATTCTACTATTCTGCATATCTGTTTATCCTATGTGTATACACTTTGCTAATTGTTGTGCAATGGGAAACTACATATTATTAAGTATTACTGCTATTTATTGCCAGTTTAGTATATGACATGACATTACATGTGGAAAAATTAAAAAAAGTGAAGCCCCTATCTCACACTATGTCACATATTTACAAATCAGCCATGTGTTGCCCCCTACCCTCCCACAAGCACTTCAACCATGGTATCTCAGTACTTTTCTAAAACACATATATCACCTACACTACAGAAAGTAATATCAAATGTATCATATGAAATGCACATCAATCTGGTAACATGCAGAACTACAACAATTGACCCATAAGCCTAACAAGCCTTATCTGCAAGGCTAGGGAAGGGATCAGCATGGACCTTATCCACAGAAACATAGGTGACCTTTAACACACTTGAGTTGACCCATGTTGTGTTTGTCAAGGATAGATCTGGCTTACTGAACCTTCTGCGCTTCTTTGATATTGGCCCAGAAGACCTGGATGACAGATAACAGGACATACCACCTATGTTCAGTTGTCCAAGGCCTTTGGCAATATCCCCCATTCATGTCTCATAGTGAAAATGTCTCATCTGGGAATTAAGTCATACAGTTCCAGCTGGATAGCCAACTGGCTCAACAAAAGAACACACACTCTCAAAGTTGGGGACTGCACCCCCCACAGTTGCTACTTACCAGAGGAATACTCCAAGGATCTGTGCTGGGCCACCAACTCTGTGGAAACTACTTCCCTGAAGCACAGCCAATGGTAGGTAGCCTGTGGTTTACTATATTTGCAGAAGGGGCTGACAGATAGATACAAATGATTGGTGCCAAACTCACAGACTGAGCCTTACAGAAAACAATGCCTCATTGTCCCATTTGACAATGAAGCATTCCTGCTAATTATGACACATATAGCACACCTCTCAGCTCAAACATAGTGCTGTGAGACTTGTGAACACATGTTCATAGCAATCTACACTTTCATCACTATGTGTCCATAGTGGTGAGACACACATTCTGCATTTCGCGCATCATACATATGCATCACATCCAAGACCAGGGAGATCATAACTCTGTTGTACTCTACTCTTTTTAGACCAATAATTGAGTGCAAGGCTGCCTTCTGCATGTACCTCACCAGACAACTGCAGCAACTGGAAAAACGTAGAAGTTTGTGACTGGGAGAATTCAGGTCCTCCAAACATCATATGCATGGAAAAACTAAAAGACCTGTCACTGTACTCGGTATCCTGCAAGCTGCTGAG
>NC_056726.1:1693513007-1693542219 GCF_019279795.1 Protopterus annectens
TATGGGGCATAATTTTTTGTGGGTACAGAGTGCCCTTTTTTTTTTTTCAGGTGAGAGTGGTATGTCAGGTGAAGGAAGTCAGTATAGCTGGGGAGGTAGGTTGGGTAGGTCAACAGACAAGACAAACAATATGCATACAGGGGTGGTGTATGACACGTGTAGGGGGGTTACACAATTGACAGGGACGGAGGTTTGGATATCCAGAGCCCATGAGCCCACAGATGGCAACAGTGGAACTGATATCCCCACCCATAGGCAGTTGCCACTGTTCCTTCACTGCCCAGGACAGGGCTGTGCTGGGGGCTGTGTAGGCCGGGCAACAGGCATGCCCATAAGTTGTGCCACCTGTGCCTCAAGCTGGTGTAGGGGCTCGAGAACAGAGTCCCGGATCTCCCTACGCACCACAGTACGGAAGCTACAGAGTGAGTGGTGGTTCTCCTCTAGCCACGCTTGCAGAGGGGGGACGAGCCCCATCCCCTGCAGCGCTTCCACCCGCAGGTGGCACAGGGCCACCGGAGGAGGGTCCAGACTGGGCACTAGTGCCAGGTGCACTCGCCAGCTGATGTGGGAGAGGTGGGTCCGCTGGAACCCGCCTTCCCTGTCATCCTATGTTTTGCATTATGTCATGACAGTTTGGGTTAGTGACATATAATACCATTCACAATTAGTTGTAACAGCATGCATTAGTATTCCCATTAACCAAACCCCCAGATATTCACACCATTGAACAGCGAGCATAACACATGCATAATTTGAACAGCAATACACATTCCAACAACATGCAGGGTTGATTGATGGCAACAGGCCATCAGGTTTGGATGTATGAACAGGGCAGATGCATCAACGGACATGCAAATATATATGACCCAACAGGACAAATGTCCAGGGGTGTTAATTGTGATTGCACATACCATTTTCACGTGGAATGGGTTATATGTGGTTATAGGGTGGGGTGAAGAAAATAATATTAACACCTTCGAATACCAATACATATGCTGTACATTTCTAATAGCTGCACATATATACACACTACTGTTCTAACTACAGTTTCCTATATGATAACTACTTTAACTTGGTGATAGGACTGTTACTGCAACATCAATATACATTTTATTGTTCTTCATACACATTCATATCTATCTTTGTTCAGCTACATCATCCTGCTACATTTGCTTTATATAGCTATAGACAAGTGTGGATGTTTGGTATATCAGACAATCATACTATCTGCATATTGCAGACTGAGAGCAACATATCCAGATTTTGGGATACAAATTCCAGATGCAGCAACACTTTGAACAGATTTCGCAGTTTGGTTTTGATTCTCACATGCATTTTATTCTGTCTTGACTGCAGTATACTTTATTCAGGGGTTATTACTACTGTATTGCTGGATTGGGTTATATGTGGTTATAGGGTGGGGTGAAGAAAATAATATTAACACCTTCGATTACCAATGCATATGCTGTACATTTCTAATAGCTGCACATATATACACACTACTGTTCTAACCACAGTTTCCTATATGATAACTACTTCAACTTGGTGATAGGACTGTTACTGCAACATCAATATACATTTTATTGTTCTTCATACACATTCATATCTACTTTGTTCAGCTACATCATCCTGCTACATTTGCTTTATATAGCTATAGACAAGTGTGGATGTTTGGTATATCAGACAATCATACTATCTGCATATTGCAGACTGAGAGCAACATATCCAGATTTTGGGATACACATTCCAGATGCAGCAACACTTTGAACAGATTTCGCTGTTTGGTTTTGATTCTCACATGCATTTCATTCTGTACTGACTCCAGTATACTTTATTCAGGGGTTATTACTACTGTATTGCTGGATTCATGACACTTTCTCACACTCTCTCACTTGTTTTCATTTTACTATTCAGGATGGTGCTTACTTCTAGGCTTTATTGACATGTTTTACCTGTAGTTATTACAATCCTTTCCAGCAGTCTCACTTCTGTCATGTTTCAGTATTTCAACAGGGATATATTTCACACGTGATTTCATCATCTTCTGCAGCTGTACTTTTCAGCCTGCTGCAGGTTGTGTACTATTTTCTTACAGGTGGGGCATCTTTATTTCAGAATTTATGTCAGACATTTTCATTTTTCTGTTTGGATTACAGACTGCAACACACTTTTGTAATCAAGCAATACTTGCAAACACTTTTACACTGTTACTTGCACATTTTATTTCTTAGTGACTACACTGCACTCTTTTGCTAACTGTCATACTTTTATATTTCTTTACAGTTACTGGGAGTGGATTACTGACCTGCCTGGTGGCGCAACCGCACCAGCCTATCGCCACAGGCTCTGCGGTTCACAGAACGGACACCTGCAGCTGTAATATAAATGAAGTAATATTGGAATACACATCTCCATAATATCAGCTAGTTTAATTTCTTACATACATAATTAAATGTAACTTACTCAGTAGTGGGGCATTGGGCATTTGCCGGGCCTCCTGGATCCAAAGGTTCAGTTGGTCCTGCTTGCATCTCTTCAGGTCCGCATGGTGGTGACGGACCTGCTCACCAGTCCTTGGAATCCCTGTGGCACTGGTGAGATCATGAGCCAACCAGTCCCACGCCTCAGCCCTATATGCTCCCCACAAGACCTGGCCCTGCATGAGTTGGGCCTTATGATTGTGGACTAGGAGCCATACCATGTACCTGGACTCCTCAACACCCCACCTCTGTACTCGAAAGCAACTACCTTCACCTACTTCTGTTATTCTGGCTGCAAGTCAGTTCTACAATCGTTTATGCTGTGTATTCCCGCCTATGGGGCTTATATAGGCCGTTTTTCCCGCACATATCTGTGATTGGCCATTTTGGAATTGTATCAACTTCACTAAACCTGCATTGTCATGCTCCAGTTTGTATTCATTCCTATATATTTGCTATTATTGCATTTATAGGTACTGCTGTCATGGCTTAGTGGTTCAGTACCTTGGCTATGGTGTATAGTATCCTGGGTTTGAACCTGGCCACTACTTTTTATTTTTTATGACTGTCTAGACAAGCTGAGGGGTGTGTCTGTGTAAAGGCAGTTTTGATACGGCTTGCTCAATGTTGCCCGTCGGTTAGCTTGTTTGCGCGGTGCGCAGCTCAGCGCAAACGGGGTACGCTGGTTTAAGCCTCATTTGGCTATCAGCACGCATATTACGCTCAACTCAGCTAGGGGCACATAGTTTCAGTGTGTTAAACCACAGCTCAGCTACAGGCACTCATTTTGCACCTGTTAAACCACTGCTCAACTACGGGCACTCATTTTGCACCAGTTAAACCACTGCTCACCTACGGGCAGATGCACTCACCCTGTTAAACTGTAGCTCAGCTATGGGCACATCCTGCATTTTTTATTGTTTTGTTGCCTCACATTTCTTCAATATAAATGGGCTATTTCATTACATTTTACATAAAATGTGATTTTATGTGTACATGTTTGTCAGGGACTTGTTTCATGCTTATTTTGCTAAAAATAAAAATTGGTGTTGTGGGGGCTCGAACCATGAATGCCTGCTCTTCAGCCAACAGCTCTATCGCTACGCTATTGCTTCTTGGCTTACTTTGCATATTTAGTTCTTATATGCTTTCCCACTGACTGCTAACTGTGGCTGCGCTATGGGCACGCCCGCGCAAATGAGCGCACTCACGGTTAAACATCTTTACAATTTAAAAAAAATTATGAGATGTTCATTTGTACATTTTATGTTCGTAGTCTGTGGGGGCATGTGTTGTGTTGTGTTTATTCACATTTCCATGGACTCTGTTGTGGGTGTTTACTTTGGGGCACTTTTACTCTTCTGGGGGCGTGTCCGCTTACAGGGCTTGGCCTATGGACACGCCCCCTAGTGTCTTACACAGACCGTGTTAGCCTTAGGTGTGATTTAGCATGCTCTCATGAATATGCAGAGCATGCTGACATCACTCCGTTTAACTGCAGCCTCCGTGTAAGAGTTATAACTCTTACACGGAGGCTTCGTGAATCCTGCCCAAAGTCTCTGTTTACACTATGGTGTTAAGGGGGAAGAAGGACTTGGCTAAAGGAATGATTTTAATGCTTTTATTGCTCTTAACAGACTCACCCTCTGTAAACTACTCCCTTTCTCCAAACAACCTGATTATATGTAAATAAGGAATGTTTTTTATGCTTTTCATTATACTCAACTAGGATTGCTTGTCTGTGTGTTTCAGTAAAGGACATTCCATTTTTAACTCAACTTTGGACTATCTACTATTTTCTATTTGATTATTTTGTAGCACGTATTTTACAGTTATATTTTACAGTTCGATTTTTATTAAGTGAACTGAGTGTATAATATAATTCAGGAAGTAAACATCACACCCAACACACTGTGAAGTCTCTTCTTGGTTTGAAGTGATGAAAAGTATGACAGGGAGATGGATGTTATTAGAAGAAAGTTTGGGAAGCAAGGGTGATACTGGAATTCAATGAACAAAACATAAATAAAGATAAAGTGTTTAAGAATATTTTACATTCAGTCAGATAAAAAAAGATATGCCATTAACGGCTGATAGGAATTTCATAAACAATATCATATAAAGCTTGTACTTTGGATAGAAGACATACCTCAAATATTTGGTGCAAGAAATCTGAACCAAACCTAAATAACTGGGGGGGGGGGGTAATAACCCAAAATAGGGACATATTTTAAATATCGGTCTTATGAACTTAGAAGGTTGCTATAATAAAATAATTTGGGTTAGCATACATTTTATGAGGGATATGATGTCTGAAATTCAAATGTACATCCAAAAATATGAGGCAACAATCTGGAAGTTCTGTGAAAATCTAGACAATTGAGATGTATGACGGAAGAAGAGGTACTGTCAGAAATATGGAGAATAGTGAGCAGGGAGATGAGAAATTAAACTTAAGGAAAAAGTGGATATCAGGCGAGGTTAGCAGGCTGGATTGTTTAGAGAAGAACACAACCATGAGAATAGATCAGAAGTAATATACTCATTAAGAGTTTCACATACAGTGAAACCACTATCCCAGTGGTTGCAGAAATGGAAAGAAATGCAGTGTGCTGGGCCAAAAGTGAGACAAAGACTGAGATGTTAAGACAGAAAGTGATGGAATATGAGGTAGGATAAAAGCAATGAAAAGGGTGACTAGAGAGAAGGTGCACAATTCAAAAACTATAGAAGGATCTCTGTATAGTTTTGCCAGTGGTTATATAGGAAATAAAATTGAGAGATAGGTAAAGTAGAGGAGTTTGGGAGGGATGAGATTATCAGACAGGCAGAAGAACAAGAGTGAAGCATAGATACAGAATGCAATAGCATACATTTAAAGAGCAGCAAAATGTGAACACATTAGTTATCTAATAGAGTTTTACACATTAATAAGAGTGGAACTTATAGAGGGAAATGAGATATTCCAGGAGATGAAGAAAACAGGGGTGATATCTGAATCCATGGCAGTGGCTCTTCCAAAGGTTAAACAGTGTATTACTGCCCAGTCTCATTGATCAATCCAGATGCAAAGACTTCTGAAGGAGCACAGTTGAAAAGATTTCAGAGTTAGTTGGGAGTTCACATGTGGGTTTTGTTAAAGGAATATTTTTACATACAAATAGCATTTACTTCTTTACTTCATGAAATAGGTGCAGCAAGAATGTTATATGACTTGTGGTGTTGTCTGATATATGTATATTTATATATATGTGTGTATAAACATGCACGCACGCACACACGTGTGTGTGTGTGTGTGTATATACATACACTGTATGTGTATATATATATATATATATATATATATATATATATATATATATATATATATAAAACATTTTTGTTTTAAAATTTGTAGGTAAGGCAGACCAGTTTAATATTGATTTTCTTAATGTAAATAGAACCAAACTTATTGATGGCTCTTTAGTAACAAGTTTATATAGGAAGCCTTTTACAAAAATTTCTATGTTACAAGCAAATAGTTGTCATTCTGATCTTATCTGATATATACCCACGGCATCATTTTTTTAAGATTAAGAAGAATTTGTAGTTCCACAGATACATTTGACATTGAAGCTTCAAAAACGGAACATAGGTTTGTAAAAAGAGGCTATAAGCATCATGAAATAAGACGTGCACATAATATAGCTTCACATATATCAAGGAAAGAAGCTTTATGTTCCAGGGATAGAAATATTACAACAAATTTGAATCCATCCTCACCCAGATTAACAACTACTTATAGTACTAATACGTTCAAAATTTGATAAATCATTAAGCACTTGCATATATTAAAAACAGATTTTTTTAAGTGTTTAGATAATTTTTGCCATTTTAATTACAGAAAAATTAAAAACATTGGCGAATATTTGCCTCGTTTCAAGAAGAGTATTGTTAAAATATTTAACTTTGCAATGCATATGCCACATGGTAGCATACATTGTGGAAAGTGCATATATTGCAAGGTGGTCTTTTACTTCTATTAACACTATGAAATTTTATGAGATATCTTATTACTTGCAATACTAAGTGGATATGGGTTGTATACATGGCAGTATTTGAATGTGGAGCATTTTATGTTGGTCGGGCCTCTCGACCTTTGAAATATAGGACAGGGTTACATTTGAGAGACATTAAATGTAAATGGTCTAGAAGTCCTTTATATAAGAAACAACTTGAACATGGCTCCACACATTTTATTTTTGTTGGCATTAATGTAGTTAGAGTAATGATTTATCTAAAATTTCAAAACATAAAATGCTGTATTATAAAGAGAGGCTATGGATTATTAATTTAGGTGCCATGTATTAACCCAGACTTAATAAATATTGGTAACTTTAAGTGTCAACAATTATTTAGTTTCAGGGCTTTCCAGGTCTGTTGTTAATGTTTTAAATATGTATGTATAAAGAGATAGTTATTTTACATATATATTTATCTTTATTAGATTGTTTTGAATATTTAACATTCATATTTAAGTTATCATTAGATTTTAGGAAGTTGATTGATATGAACTTTGCATTTTTTCTTGTGTATGTTTGTTTATGCAGTTATTTCAGGGTATTGCACCTTTAAATGACTGAGTTAAAGACCAACATGTTGAAAGTATCTGCACCACACTGATGATGCCAGTGGGAGAAACCAGTCTTTCAGTTAGGGTGTTGTGTGTTGTTTTATTCATCTTTGGAATTTATTACAATCCTTTTTCGTAAAGTTTACACCATTGGGATTTAATAAAAGTTTCAAGCATTATTGGAGTGTTGGCTTTGTGTTTGCTGTTTGGATTTGTATTAAGACCGTGTGCCTTTTCTTGGGCCATGCACCAGGTTCATTTTGGAATATATACATATATACATACATACATACATACACACACACAAGTATAAATATACACACACATGGTAGTGATGTCCCCTTCAATTCTTCTGTTGGTATTACTGGAGGAGGTTTTGGCAGACTGCTTTAGAAGCTGGCTAGGGGAGAAAAGGGATCAGATCACATCTACCTGCACACACACTACTAATTGCTTAAAAATGTCCAAAGTGGCCTACTGGGGGTGATGAAAATTTTTTGAAGTCTGAGTTGGAAGATGGCTTGATATACAGCCAACTCAAGTTAGTGGTGGTGGTGCTGGTAATGGAAGTCTTTCTACTTGCCAGTCAGTTATCACAAGTACAAGACTGGTAGCCAAATATAAAAGAAATTAAGAAAGGAAGTGCTAGAAATTTTGCAGAAGAAGATGGCAAATATGTTTGGTAGAAGGATTAGGAAGTTACATTATTTGGGAATGAGCGTGCTTCCACATGTGCTCTGTCTAGTCAGCATCTTTACTGGTCACTGTAGTAATTAAGGAGAGGATGGGGATGTCCAATGCATACATGAGGAGGGAGTGGGAGTGACAGCTGAGAAGGAAGGATTCAGACACTTAAATCAAAAGGGGCTATGTAATGCCAGGCATTCAGATGGCAGTTGTGCCAATATGATACAGAGGATGAGATAAGTAGAAGAAAAGAGATTGAGATGGGATGTCTCAAAGGGGAGGCTAGAAAGGAGCAAGGAACTTCACACAAGGAAAAGATCAGGGCTGAGTTTAATAAGGACCTACAGAAACAGAGGCATAATGGAGAACCAATTAAGAATTAGAAGTCAGCAAAAGAAAGGAGTGCGGGAAAAAGTGGGAGACAGAAAAGAAAGACCACGCTAGGAATTACTACTGGTCGGCTAACAAACAGGCTAAGAAAGAAGATGCAATAGCAATGAACACTGTATCAGAGGCATTCTACTAACTTCTGGAAAGAGACTCAGTGGATAGCACTAAGAAACTATAACAGGTTGCAAAGCAGACAGGAAAGATAAAGAAGATGGTAAGACACCCTTCATAAGGGATGCCAGCAACAACCTGCTCACCAGTCTACAGGACATCTAAGACAGATGGAAGGAGTACCTCGAGCAGGTTCTGAATGAAAAAATTCTACAGAAGCTGTACTACCCCAGACACAGCCTACAGTGAGAGAAGAGGAGGGACCAGCCATATAAGAATAGCACTAAGGAAAATAAAGTCAGGGAAAGCAGCAGGCTCAGAAGAGGTCACATCAGATACAATCAAGATGGTGGGAGAAATGGATCCTGGGGGTACTTATAGCAGTATGGTGAGAAAGGCATATCCTACATGACTGGAGAATAAACATACTGGTGGTAATGTTCAAGAACAAAGGGGACATTCACAACTGTGGGCAGTTTAGAGGTTATCAAACTTCTATCACATTACATGAAAGTTGTGTAGAGGGTGACAGATAAACGAATACACAGAGTAGAAAGTAAGATGGGAAATGAGCAGTTCAAATTCATATAAGGATGCAGCACAGCCAATCTAATGTTTGCAGTGAGACATATACTTGAGAAGAAGCTAGAAATGAGGAAAGTCCAACTGTGCATTCTTAGATTAGGAGAAGACATATGACAAAGTCCTGAGAAAGCTGATTTGTGCAGTCCTGTGGTGGTTTGAAGTTGCAGAAACACTGGTAAAATTAGTGCCAGCCATGTACAAGAATTGAATGACAAGTATGAACAGTGTTCATTCTTAAAAAGGGGTTCCCAGCAGGAGTGGATGTGCATCAGGTTCATCTTTGAGCCCACTGCTACTCATATTAGTGATAGACTACATTACTAAACAGGTCAGAGGGAACAAATCAACAAAGTTGCTGTATGTAGATTATGTGGCATTACAGACTCAGCAAGAATTTCAGCAAAGGATAAGGAAATGGAATGCAAAACTGAAAGCACATGGGATAAAACTGACTACAGACAAGACAGTTGTAATGGCAGCAAACGGGGGAAATCAGATGATGAGAATTGAGACAGTAGGGAAAATAGCGGAACATGTTAACAGTTTCAAGTATCTGTGAGGAGTGGTTAAGTGGTTGAGGAAAAGGGAAGTCTGAATGAGGAGGCCAAAGCTAATATCAGAGGGGCTGCAGCCAACTGGCACAGAGTGTTAGGGGTAGTGTATGACAAAAGAATGTCAAAGAAGCTTAAAAGTAAGGTGTACAAAATAGTGGTGTGACCAGTACTACTGTATGGTGCAGAAACCAGGGCAGTAAAGGCAGAGCAGTTGAAGACGCTAGATGTAATGGAGATGAAGTGCTTGAGATGGGTGGTAGGCTGCACACTGTGGGACAGATGAAGGAATGAAGACTTAGAGCAGCAGCAAAAGCAGTTCCAATTGCAGAAAAGGTCAAAAAGAACAATTACTGTGGTTCAGGCACATGTGCAGTAAAGCAATAAACAATCTGCAGATGATTCGGGACAGACAGGAAGAAGGCAAGAGGAAACGGGAGCATCCAGCAAAGAGGTGGCCGAATTGTGTGAGAGAAGACCTGTGACAATCAAGCATGACTGTAAACGAAGGTAGGAAAGTGGCATTGAATAGGAAGAGATGGGGACAAGTGACATGACATCCTGAACCAGTGTAGAAAATGGGAAAAAAGGGGTTGTGTGATGATGATGATGATAATGAATTAAGAAAGAGAAGATAGACCATTTTTGTTGGACCATAGCCAGAGTACTGGGATAAAAAGGCTGGACGGGTGGAAAAAGAGCATAACCTGGAAAAGGTATTTTTTTTATTGAACTAAATCTTTGTATTGAAAGACTTTTACATAAGCAAAGAATGTTCAGTCCCACTACCAATCACTCAGTGTTTACGTACATATCACTTACTTTTCAGAGAGAGAATTTAAGATGTACAACAAGGACAGAAAACAAAATGAAATAAAAGGACGGTGCAAAACCAGAATTATTTCCGTCTTCCATTTAGGGGGCATAATTTTTAATTTTGTGGCTTCATTCTCTCAAAACTGTCAATATAAGTCATCCAATCTACACATCACTCCCATCCTCTTCCACCCCTCCTATCTTTGCACTTGTCCTTGTAACCTTTTTGAATCGCTACATACAATTTTAAGCTCCCGTTCATTGTATCGGAGTTTGCTCTTTACAGTTTCCACTGCTTTGTGGTCTCACTTTTCAATTTCACCTCACCTCCTGCAATGTATGTAATTATCGCAGCACAACTTGGAGAAACAACTCCCCATCATACTTACCACACAAAAATTCTGGGCAAAGCAAAAAAAATAAATAAATAATGATCGGACAGAGCTCCCCAAACAGGGATACATTTTGAATATTGCTCTTATAAACTTCAATGCATTTTCTAAAAGATACGAAGTCTGATAGGTATATTTAATGAATTCAGCCGTCACTGATTGGCCACAAAAATCCAGAAAACCACAAATTTTATGCGGAACAAACCAATAATATAAGGCAAAACTATAGTAATTTTTCAAAAACCTGGACAGTTGAAAAGTATGCTGCTCATAAAGCTAACAGACGTGGCAGAATTTCGATAAAAAAAACATGTTAAGTTGTCTATCTCGCCTTCATTCTTGCTGGATGGGTTCGGAGCCGATCCTCGGCTCTGACTCGGCCAATACTAAAGCTCGAGAGCTACTTCCACCGGCTCGAGGCTCCCCATATTCCACAATGCTAGGCGGTAACTCCTCAGATCTCGTTTGCCACTAAGCTGACGAGTTGCGCTTCCAACCGGCTCTTCAGGTCAGTTATTTAGATAAAGTCTTTTTTGCTAAATAGCCCCCTTTTAGTTATCTTCTATAGTTAGTTAGTTAGTTAGTTAGGTTAATTAAATAGTTTTTACTCTCCCTACCAGTTTTATTCCCTTTTTAAAACTCTTTCTGCAGTTCCTCCCTTAGGCCTTTTGGCCCCTTCCCACCCCTCCTAGTAGTTGGAGTGACTGTGTGTTTTTTTTTTTAGGGAATTTTTTGGCATAAATAATTAACCTTGTTTAATTTTAGTGTAATCTGTGTGTGTGTGAGTGTGAGTGGTTACACTATTGTTTTTTCTTAGAGATGTCTAAGGAATCGAAGGTCTCAGGCTTTAAGAAGTGTGACTCGTGCTGTCAGAAGATGTCTCTGACAGACGGTCACACTTCTTGTGTATACTGCCTGGGACCTTTACACCTGCAGGACTCTTGTGCTGTCTGTCATGGTTTCAGCCCCAGAGTCCTGCAGGAATGTAAAAATAAGCTAATTTTAAGAGGCTTACTGAAGCCTGAGGGTCCCCCGACACAGTCCATGTCGGGGAAACCTTCTAAGTCCTCCAGGCAGTCGGCTCCAGTGTCCGAGCCATCCTCCGGAGGTTCTAAGACCGTTTTAACGGTTCAACCATCGGCTCCGGCCGGAGCCGATGATTCCAGACCTACTACACATACTGTGTCCTCGGCTCCGGCGGGAGCTGAGACAGACAAGTTTAAGTCGGCTCCGACACTTTTGTTGGAACCGACTACTAGGAAGAGGTTCAGGTCTCCTTCTATTGGCTCCGTTCATTTGGCTCCAGCCTCACCGCTCTTGTCTGAACAGAGCCATAGGTCACACTCCTCTAGGTCCTCTAGACTTTCGGACCACGATTTGCAGAGGGTGGTGAGTAGACTTCTTAAGTCTGAGGCACTGGCCCAGATGTTACACAGCCCGACTCAACAGTCAATGGCTACCCCTGTTCCATTAGGTATTCCTCCTCCGACTCTATCGAGTTCGGAGCCGGTGCTGCTCGGAGCCGAGACTGTGGGAGTGTCGGAACTGATACCTTTCCTTTCTGCGCCGTCGTCTGCTCCAATCTCCTCCTTGGAGGGATCTTGGCACCGGACTTCCCTCATCGGCTCCGAGGGGGCGAGTGGCATCGGACCCTTGTCCGACCCCGCTCTCCCTCTTGGTGCTTCGGCGCTGGTTAGTTCGGCTCCGACATTGGCTTCGGAGCCATCCTTGTTGGTGCCGGGGGAGGTTTTCAGCTCTTTGGAGCGGAGAACTCTGGCCCTGCCTGACAGGGGTGCCTTTGAGGTCATGCGGAGAGTGTTAGAACCTGGTTCTATCCCACAGTCGGCTCCGACAGCTCCTCCCTCTACAGTGCCTGCGGTGATTTCTTCTCACCCCCTTGCTTCGGACCATAGAGAATCTGCGCCTCAAGTTTCCCCAGTGGGAATTTCCTCCTCTTCCGAAGCCTCCCCTGATCTGGCGGAGGAACCCCCTAGGAAGAGACAGTGCAAGAGGAAGCACATTGACTCCCCCGAGTCTGTCACCTCTGACACTGATTTGGAAGATTCTGAGGGTTCCCCCCGTTCCCCCTCTGAAGATGCCTCCTTTGCAGACATACTGGAAATCCTGAAGCAGAGGGGGAATTGGCCAGCCTTTAGCCCTTCAGAGGACGGATCAGTGTACCTTGAGGCATTTGGTTCTCGACCTTCCACCTCCTGGGTGTCCCCTCCCTTTGACCCACTAATGAAAGTGGTTGCGAGGAAGGCTTGGACGGCTCCTGACTCAGTGGAACCCACCCCTAGGAGGCCGGCCAAATTTATCACTGCCCCCAAAGACAAGGAGTTTTTGTCCAAAGGTGTCTCTGTGGATGCCATGGTGGTGGCTGCTGCCACCAAGTAGGAATTAGCGGATCCTTCGGTGGCTGTCCATCCTCCTAATAAGGAATCTAGGACCATGGACAGGTACGATAAGCGGATGTTTTCATCAGCGACTTTTTCCATGCGTTCGCTGAATTACCTGTGTCATTTCACTCGTCTCCAGAGGGAGTTGCTCAAGGAAATGAGTGAAGTGTTGAAGGACCCATCAGCTGCGGGTTTTCAAGATAGGATGAACTCCCAGCTGGCTACCCTTAATTCAGTAGTTAACTCCTCCATGTGTCTGATTTCGTACGTGGCTGATGGAGCGAGCAGAGCCGCAGGTACAGGGGTGGCTTTACGTCGCCATGCCTGGATCCGGCTATGTAGCTTTGCGGACCCTTTCAAGGCGTCTTTCACTAACTCCCCTTTTGACGGATCATCCCTCTTTGGTCCACAAGTGAAGGATACTCTGACAAGGTGCGAGGTAGAAGGTAAGACTCTTTCTGCCGTCGGAATCCGTTTTTCTACCCCTTCTAGGCCTTACCCCAAAGGTCAGAAGGGGGGGAGATGTGGTTCCGAAAACAACCACAGGGAGTCCTACCGGACTCACAGAGTCATTTTCCCACTAGAGGCAGAGGGGGGAACAATAATAATAGATGCCGTCCTAGAGGCAGAGGGGGTCCGCAGAATCAGGGTAGTCGAGAAACTTTCTCTGACAAACACTTTCAGCACCCCTGAGGGGTTGCCCGACTGTCTACCTTCGGAGGCAGTCGGGGGAAGATTATCTCTGTACCCAAAAGCCTGGCTCACCCTTACTCAAGACAAGTGGGTACAGTCTATCATATCCGAAGGCTACAGAATCCCTTTTATTCGCATTCCAAAACAGTCCGGAAAATCCCTTCCAGACGTTCCACCCAGTCAAAGGGAACAAGCAGCACTAGAAATTTCAAAGCTGCTAGCAAAAAGAGCCATTCAACCAGTTCCAGCAGACCAACAAGGATCCAGAATTTCCTCCAAATTCTTTTTGGTTCCAAAAAAAACAGGGGACTGGAGACCCATTTTGGATCTCAGCAACTTGAACAAGTTTGTCAAGAAAACGAAATTTCGGATGGTCACGCTGCAGTCCATCCTGCCCTTTCTGGGCCAGGACAACTGGATGTGCTCTATAGATCTCCAGGATGCGTACTATCACATCAAAGTGAACAGGCGATCCAGGAGATTTCTCCGCTTCAGGCTAGGGGCCAGTCATTTTTAGTTCAGAGCCCTGCCCTTTGGTCTCACTACAGCCCCCCGAGTGTTCACCAAATGCATGGCAGTGGTCGCTGCTCATTTGAGGGGCCAGGGATTCCAGGTGTTTCCGTACTTAGATGACTGGCTTCTGACTGCCACCACCAGGCATCTACTTCTTTTAGCCAGAGACTACACTTTACGAACCTGTCAGACTCTAGGCATCTCTGTAAATTACGAAAAGTCTGTCTTGTCACCTTGTCAGTCTATTATTTTTATAGGTGCAAGATTAGATACAGTCAATCTGTCAGCCAGACTCACAGAACAAAGAGTAGCAGACATTCACAAACAGGTTTCCCTTCTCTTACGACAGAACAAGGTCAAGGTCAGACTGGTTTTGAAAGTCCTAGGGATTATGGCAGCGGCTATTCCTCTACTCCCCTTAGCCCGCTATTACATGAGGATTCTACAGTGGATGCTTTTCACTCAGTGGTCCTTTCAACTTCTACCAATGTCCCACACTATCAGCATAACTCAATCATGCAGGATTCATCTTCTATGGTGGGTTACCTCCCCCCAACTTCTTCTAGGCAGACCCTTCACCCCCCCACCCCCGGCTGCAACTTTGACAATGGACGCCTCCCTGATAGGGTGGGGGGGCATTATCAGGGCAGGACAGTCCAGGGCACGTGACAGCCGATCGAGTGCCACTTGCACATAAATGTTCTAGAGATGAGAGCAGTGCTTCTAGCGTTGCAAGCCCTTCAAGACTCTCTTCCCAAGGGAACTATAGCAATTCAGACAGACAATATGTCCGTAGTGTGGTACATCAACAAACAAGGTGGAACCAAATCTTACCCCTTATGTCGAGAAGCACTCAGACTGTGGCAATGGGCGATCTCTTCTCAGCGCTTCCTGATAGCAACGCACATTCCTGGCAAGTCCAATGTGATAGCAGACAGATTGAGCAGAGCAATCCTCATGCCTCACGAGTGGTCTCTGAAGAAATCAGTATTGGAAGAAGTTTTTCGGACTTGCGGCCATCCTTGCTGCGATCTTTTTGCCACTCCCCAAAACAGCAAGTGTACCGAGTTCTTCACCCTCTTGCCCCTATCAGGTCATCCCGTCAGAGACGCTCTAGCTCACAATTGGCCTCCAGGGCTCCTATATGCCTTTCCCCCCTTCCCACTGATACCTCAGCTGATTCGGAAAGCCATTGCTCTGAAGGCATTAATGATCCTCATTGCCCCTTATTGGCCTCGACAAGTTTGGTTTCCCTTTCTTCATCGTTACCTCTTGGTGCAACCATGGCATCTGTACCCAGTTCCAGATCTCTTGATCCATCAATCGGGTCAACTGCACCAATCCCTTCCCTCCTTGAACCTCACAGCGTGGTTCCTCCAATTCCAACCTTAGCCAGGCTTCCCTTAATATCTCACTCAGTTAGAGATATTCTGATAGCTTCTCATAAGTCTTCTACCCGGAAGATTTATAGCAGCAAATGGAAACATTTCTCTTTATGGGCAGTGTCCAAGAAAATAGACCCTTTTACTGCTCCTATTCAGTTCATTCTTGATTTCCTAGCTGAACTTTTCCAAGCAGGTTCCTCTCCTTCTACTATCAGAGTTCAACTGGCGGCTATATCTAATTTTCATGTGGGAGTGTCAGAGTCTTCTGTCATGTCCCACAAACTCTGTAAAGCCTTTCTCAAAGGAGTTTTTCTTCTTAAGCCCCCTGTCAAGGATCCACCTCCTCCATAGGATCTGAACTTGGTTTTAGTATCTTTGATTCTATCCCCCTTTGAACCTGCAGCTTCATGTTCTATGAAGTTGCTGTCTTGGAAAACACTTTTTCTAATAGCCATCACTTCGGCTAGAAGGGTTTCGGAACTTCATGCTCTATGCTGTTGTCCTCCATATCTGATTTTTCACAAAGATAGGGCAGGATTCAGGAAGGCTTACACAGAGTTCAAGAGTAGTGTAAGCCTCCGTGTAAGCCTCCTGATCCAGGAACAGCCCAAATCTCCGTGTAAGAGACAGCTAACACGTCTCTTACACGGACTGGGTGTGGAAGCACTCAATACCTCATTTGCAGCTGAAAGATATGCAAATGAGGTATTTGAGTGATCCAAGAAGCCTAAACCAGTCTGTGTAACGGACGTGTTAGCTGCAGAAATGTACTCAGCTGACAACTGAGTACATTTCTACAAAATTGACAACGGAGCTATGTCAGCTCCAAATAAAGGGTGCATATGTTTCATTTAGCATGCCAATGGCCAAATATGTGGCCATTGGCATTAAAAAGTGTTGCAAAACTATTAAAAATAACTTTTTTTTTTTCGTGGGATTTTCATGTGTAACTGCAGCGCACACCCACGCAAACGGGGTGCGCTGCTTAAAACTGAAAACCGAAGCTTTTAAGCCCACAATTGTGGGTTTAATGTATTACATGGAATGACAATGCAGGGACTAGCAGACCAAAAACACTATGGCCTCCGTGTAGTGGTTGTCAAGGGGGGGAAGCTCCGTGTAAGACAAGTAACTAAGCATTACTAGTCAATCCTATGTAAATGAGGGTTACAATACTGAATCACACTGCCACATAGGTAATGAGCACTTTCTGAGTAGTGTAAGAGTTATAGAAGGGGAGGAATAGAGTAAGAGGTAGGTGACATCACGGGGGGAATGATAGAAATAAGTGTATCACATTGGAGGTCAGTGTAACGTGACAGATGACAGACAGACATCAGGGAGAGGGGTGTGTCCCAACAGAACACTAGGAAAGTCAAGAAATAGAGGGTGCACACTATCCCTACACTCAAACTTTCTTGATATACGTGCATGCGCGCGTGTGCACGCGTGTAAGGCAGGTTCAACATGTGGGAGCGTGTTGCAAACCGTTTGCAACGGTTTGCGCAGGCGTGCACGTGTGTAAGGCTGTGTGCGCGCATTTTAACAGGAATCAGCCAAGTTCACACCGTGTAAGGATGTGTGCGCGCGTGTAAGTAACTGTGAGCGTGCTTAAGCTGGTGTGCACATTGCTCCCCCTCAGGAAACAGAGAGGAAAAAGGAAACAACCAGAATACAGGGAAGCTGCTAGAAGAGACTGCTGAAGTTAATTGGTGCGAACAATTGGAAGCAGGCAATTACACAGGCAGACCAGAAGCCCAACCCAGCACTTAAAACACTGCAAACAGCAGTGCAGGGTGTTTCTCACAAGAGATACTGCAAGAAAGGAGTAAGCTATCAGAATTGAAAACTGACAAAAGCTGAACTCAGAGCAGAAATGCTAGGGGCTGCCATAGCTGTTATTATCAGGCATAGGCGGATTGCTGAGGGTGGTGACAATGCAGATGCTGACAGACAACCCAGAGTGAGGAGAAGGAGAAGAGTATACAGGCCCAGGGTCACCTACCATGGGTTACATGAGCTGGAGATAGTAGAGCACTACAGAGTGGACAGAGACCTTCTGCAGCAAATTGTTGAGCTGTGCAGGCCATATCTCACACACAGAACCAACAGAGGGGAACCCATCCCAGTGGAAACCAAGGTATGTGTTGGCCTAAGAATACTAGCAACAGGTACCTTCCAGAGACCAACTGGTGATATGATGGGGATATCACAGGCATCAGCCTCCAGGGTACTGCACCAGTTCCTGGATGCCATGTCAGCACATGTCGGTGATCATGTATATTTCCCCAATGACCGTGAGGTAGTGGCCAGCAATATGTGTCTCTTCCAGCAAATAGCGGGATACCCTGAGGTACTGGGTGCAATAGACTGCACGCACATACGCATCAAAGCACCAGCCGGTGAGCGGGGTAGAGCCTATATTAACCGCAAGGGATTCCTCTCCATCAACTGCCAGGTCATGTGTGATGCCCAGGGCATAATAATGAATGTGTGTGCTGGCTGCCCTGGGAGCTACCAAGATTCCCACATCTGGCATCTGACACAGCTGTACCAATCATTTGCCAGTGGGGACTTCCCACACGGACACCCAGTGGGGGATGCAGGTTATGCACTGGAGCCGTGGCTGATGACACCCATCAGAAATGCACACACACCTGAACAGGAACGCCATAATGAGGCACACGCACAAACACGTAATGTCATAGAGTATGTGTTTGGGCTGCTCAAGTCACGGTTCCGGTGTCTGGACACATCTGGTGGAGCCTTTCTGTACACACCAACTACATGTACCCAAATGATCATGATATGTGCTATGCTACATAATATGATCCTGCGGAAACAGCTGCAGCAGAACCAGCATAGGGCTGGGCCAAACATACCCCCACCATTGCCAAGGCCACCACAGGCAGAGGGTGACTCGGAGGAGGAACAACCTGACCTTGCCCCAGTAGGCAGAAGGAGGCATGCCCAGTATGCCCTGGCCTTGGCAAAGAGGCAACGCATAGCACATACACTGGCTCAGTAGGAACACTGGGACTGATACCCTTTCCGACACACTCACATAGTAACAGGGATGCCTAACATGACACAACCTGCTTCCAAACATGTACAGGGAGTGTAGTATGTGCATCCGACAGAGGCAGCCCTGCAGACCAACCTGAGGCATGAATGCCATGTGTTAAGTAATGTAACACCATGTAACATATGCACACCTGAGGACCCTGACTAACATCCACCCTCACCAATCATAAACCACAAAAACACAAACCCACCTGCATAGGTACCACAAGGGATAGGAACCTAGATGTAATGCTACCCAATGCCAGAAGTATAAACAGCAAGATGTGTGCAGTGTAAACGCACACAGTATAGAGAATGTAGATATCAGTGCTGCAATAGAAAAAAGGGTCAAAGCTCACATCAGCACCCTAACACTACCAGATCACACCCCATACAGTGATGTACAGCTGCAAAAACATGTAACAAGCTACAAAATGAGGGTGACTAGCAATAAATGTCATGGATAACCACACCCCCATGTTGGTACCACAACAAGAAGCAGCATGGATTAGCCATGGTCAAATACCAATGGCTAAAACTGCCTACTACTATATAGCTTGCTGCAGACCACTGTCCTAATAGCAGGAACTGCACCAGGCCTATGTTGGAATACAGGAAGATATCAAGCCCCCCAAACCACAGTATATTGCTTGACTGAAAATACCTACACATACACCATAGCTTCATAGTTAACTACTAGGCTATCTGCCCTACTGCATTCATAAGCCTAGCCATAGTGATGTGGCTATTGCCACCCCTTATAGTGGCAATAAGTGTACAGAATAGATTCCAAATATTGTGCCTCTGACATAGTAGTGACACATTATGACCCCCTTACGTAATCGAATAACATGACTGTGCCTCTGTCTAGTAGTGACACAGGGAGGACCCCTGGGGTAAACCTACAATCTCACATCCAGTTGTCCAGATTTCTCATGAAGAGGGTCAGTGAGGGACTCTGTCTAACATAAACTGGGATTCTTTGCTGGAGTGTGAGAAGCCTCTGAGTTATGACTCTGTCCCTCCAGCATGTCCTATACATGTATGTGCTGAGGTTCACATCCTTAGCTCTCATGGCTCTGGTGGATTTGGATTGCTTGCAGTGGAGCATGTCCACCAAATCCTGATTGGACATGGTCTTGTATGTGAGGCATAGGTCACCTGTAGGTAGGCGGTATGCTACTGAATAAAGCTGGATTTCCTTTAGTCCGGAAGCATATGACATGTGTTGTAGACCCGTGATCCTCTTGGTAAGGTACTTTTGGGGTCTTCCCAGCTGTTGCAAGTGCTGGGTGAGGTACATACCAAATGGGGCTTTGTATTCAATCATGGGCCTGATAAGGGAGAAGTATAGTGGTACAATGACCTCCTTTGATCTGGATGTAAAACCCGTCATGATAAGGTGGGCAAGATAGAAAGTCTGCCTAACCACTTTGGCAACATGGGTGTCAAATGAGACGTCACTATCTACATGTGTCCCCAGGTGTCTGATTTGTTTACTGTGCTCAGTGGGTTGCTGTCTATGTATTGATTTGTGGGTACTGTGTTCCTCCCAAAGGGGATGACTACACATCAGTAGCATTCAGTTTCAGGCCATGATTCCGGCACCAGCTATCTGTCTTTGTGACGGCAGTCTGTAGGATGTGTGTGCCAGCTGATGTATTCACTATGGTGCCTAGGTTGCAGTCATCTGCAAACTTTGTCAGCCACAACCCTCCCATGTTTGCTTTCACATCTGAAAAGTAAATGCCAAATAAGAGGGGTCCCAGGACAGATCCTTGTGGGACACCACTTGTGAATGGCTTTGAATCTGACAAGGCACCTGCAATGTCGGCTTTATGGGTTCTGTTTCCTACCCATTTTGCAACCTATCCTGTGACATATGGTTTTATATTTCAGCTGTTGAGCTTGTCTATGATGCCTGAGTGGGGTATTGTGTCAAAGGCCTTAGCCAAGTGCAAGTAGGCTGTGTGGACCGCGTAGCCCTCATCAATGGCCCTACTGACAGTTTCAAAATAGTCAACTAGGTGCAAAAGGCAGGATCTGCCCTGTACAAAGCTGAACTGGGTGGGATCAAGGGTCTGTAGGTCACCAATGTCTCTGTTTAAGAGCTCCATAATGACTCTTTCCATAGCTTTGCAGACAAGGCTGGTTAAGCTTGTGTGGTGGTAGTTGCCAGGGTCTGTGGAGGCATCTTCTTTGTGGAGTGGGACCACTGTTGCTGTACGCCAGTGTTCAGGTACATATCCTGTAGCAAGGCTAAGGTTAAATAGCATTTGTATATACGGGTTTAGCTCCTTCTGGAGTTCACATAGCACGCAACTTAGGATACCATCAGATCTCATTGATGCTGTGTTCTTCTCTTTGCTGAGTGTGGCTCTCACATGGACATCTGAGATGACAGTGAGGTTACATTCAGCTGTGATAACTATCTTCCTTTGGGGTGAGGGAGGGGGAAAGTTGCACTGAACCTGTCTGCCAGAATGTTGCCAATATCTGTCAGGTCACTGAAATATATGTTGTTGTGTACCAACTCTGAGCATATCTGAGGGTTCCCACCCAGGTTTCTGACATAACTGAAGAAGGCAGTATGGTTATCTCCATTGTCTTTGGTGATTTATGTCTCCAAGTTGCCCTTGGATGTCTGTATGAGAGAATGTAGCTTTTTACTAGTGCTGATCACAGCTGCCTTCCCTGTAGGAGATGCAGCTCTGTCTTGCATCCATCATCTGTTATACAGTCTGTTTATGGCTGGGGTCCACCAGACAGGCCACTTTCCCTTGGTGGAGAGGGTCTTGGTTTTATCCATGATTGCATGGTCCATGCTTTCTCGGAGATGTCTGTAGAAAGCGTCTGTGAAGGAGTCACCATTGTGTGCTGTGGTTTCCACTGGCCCAGTGGGCTTAAAGGATACCATCTCAGTCTGAAGATGTGTGAAGTCAGCTTCTGAGATGTTTGTCGCTATATTCTTTGTATTATACTAGCACTGACACAAGTGTAGACAATTTCCCAGAATCCATCAAACAAACTGGACATGCAAAATGTAACACTTCCACAAGAGGGGTAAGCATACTGGATGTGATAATCAGAAATATGTGTACTGGATGTCAAGATGAGACGTGTATCCCTCACTGGTAAGACCAGACCATAGAGTAATCACACTGTAGTTACACATCCCGACCCCAGTCCCTGGCCAGATTACCACAGTGAAACACATGTATAAAGCATAGCTTGCACCCCTACAAACCAATGTGGAATCCATGAAAAGCCCTGTGCAGGTCCAGAATATGGGACACACTGCAGAACATGTTATACAGGCATACCATGAACACAGCCAAGAGTGCTTGGAGTCTGCAATCACAAACAAAAAGACACAATGCCATACACCCAGGCATCTGGCATGCTGGACTCCAGCAATTACTAAACCATTGAAGAGAAAGAGGAAGCTACCACATGATAGATCAAACATAAAAAGTGAAGTAATCAGTGATCACTAGTATGGCAATAAAATGTGTCCACACATACAATCCACTAAGGCCAGGCAAAACAAGTAGAATCTGTGAATCCAGTGGCAATGTGACACCTGTCCCAAGTACACACACAACAACAACTCACCCCAATAAATACAAATGTATGTGACAGATGCAACCAGGTAGCCAAACCGGAGCCTGAGCACCCCCAAATCAGTACTGTCAAAACTAGTCAGGAGGACAAGGTAACCACATACACCACAAACCCAGTCCCACATAGACCTACAGTCTGTAGCATGCTACAGACCACACCCTCACACACAGGAACCCCACCCCACTGTCCTGAAGACAGTGGACAGTATGAATGTACCACCAAATACAAGACAAGGTACACACAAATTACCACATAGGTGGTAAACCATTATGTGTGGAAGGAGTAATCAGGGACCTAGTGACACAAGTGGACAGTCAGCTGTTATGTGACAGTCACATCGCCAATTTGTCTAGGAAGACTGTCTATATTGGACACTGTATCATGAAAGGATTCACATCTATGTCAACATAGGTCATTGTGCCCCCATACTGTTCCCCTATCAGACCATATTGTAGTACAATGCCTCATTTGGGATGTACATTAACTGGCACCTGCAGCAGTTAGAAAGACCTCAAAGGTACCTCAGCAAGAGTCAGAAAGGGTCTCAAATATATCTCATATGCTGCCTGGCTGTAGACACCACAGCTGAATGCAGTCACATACTGCCTACACAGAGGCATTGCATGTCTGTTGTACAAGTCCATGTCCAACACAGAAGTAATGGGCATGCTCCACCCCAGACACCTCAAAGCCATTGGAGCTGTGTGAGTCAGAGATGTCAGCCTCAACACATAATCAAATAGGATGTGCTGGAGGGACAGATACCTAACCCTGAGTCTCTCCACACCCTGGAACAGAATACCACTACATGTTAGGCGGAGCCCCTCACTGACACTCTTCAACAGGAAGTTAGCAAAATGGATGGATAATTGTAGATGTACACTGGGGGTCTTTACTGTGTCATGTCCAGACAGAGGCACAGCTAAGTAAATCATAAATGGCCATAATATTCAGATAGCAAGGGGTGGCAAAAGCCACACACACTGTGGCTAGGCTTACAAATGCCCTAGGGCATATAGCCTAGTATGAACCTATGAACCTATTATGATACAAATTGTACAGGACACTAAGGATAACACCAAGGCTGCTGCAACTGATGGTAGTAAGTGTGTTGTGAATTCCCAGATATGCTCCGGATCACACAAATATTACAAACAACACACCAAACACACACACGTATTGCCAACATACATCCTGACAGGTGCAGTGCAAACCCCCCCCCCCATAATGCAAAATATCTTTCCCAGCAGACTGCTGCCTCCCTGACATTATGTCAGCCTTAACACAGGATATGTACCCAAAGAGCAGTGTACAACAACAGTGGTCGTGCTCAAGAAAGGTGTCGCCTGAATGGATACTAAAAACAACCACCCCAGACTCCTGAGAAGCTTGGTCTGCACAGCTATGGAAAGGATCAGCATGTACCTCAGACATAACGATATTGGGGATCTACTGACACCCGGCCCTACCCAGCATGGGTTTATTAAGTGCAGACCCCACCCCTAAACATGTGTGACTCAGTTGAAATAGTAATTGAGGTCACTGATGAGGGCAATGTGGTCCACACAGTGTAGCTGGACCCTGCAAAGCCTTCCATACAATACCCTACGTGTTCAATATAGATATGCTCACCAGCTGATATATACACCCCAATGTCACTAGAGGGGTTGCAAACCAGACCAACAACAGAACTGACATGGTCAGACATGCTGCAGCCATGTCAGACTACAAACCACATATAACAGGTATCCCACAAAGCTTGGTCCTGGGACCTTCCCCGTCTGGTATATATGCCCCATAGGTACAGGCCAACATGTAAGGACTGTGCCTGAACATGTTTGCAGAGGGCTACAAACTGCCTAACATATCTGACACTCCAGCTGACACAAGCATCCCACAAAAGGGCCACATAGAAACAGACAACTGGTGCCATAGCCATGTCAGCATGCTAAACGGAGAAAACTGTATAGTCAACCTCTGCGGATATACAGTAAGTGACCACCAATTACCACATAGGTGTTAACCCATTACATACTTAACATGTAATGACAGACCTGGGTACACAAGGTGATATATATCCTGCATTGGACAAACATGTGGCTGTAGTGTTAACAGAAACAATCCATATACCAACCTAATCATGAAGGTTATGACATCTAGATAACGGGAGGTCATTGTGGTTCCGCAGTTATCCTTCATCAGCGTTACAATTGACCACAACAGCCCCTGTGGGGTGTACCTCAGCAGACATCTCCATCAACTGTAAAGTCCACAACAGTACCCCACCAGGAGTATCAAAGAGCTTGAACAGACGTGATGTGTTGCCTGATTAAACAGAGTGCAACTGCACACACCGCCATGCTGGCCACCCAGACGCAAGCTGTGCCTGATGTAGAAAGCCATGTCCAAGCTGGAATCAATGAACATGCTGCACCTTGTACAATCTGAATGGCAGTGAGCTATGCACATGAGGGACCTGAACCCCAGCACTGACATACATAGGACAAGCTGTACTGCATCATCCATAACACAGAAGCCACCCCCACGCATGAGTAAACTACCAGTACAGGTTATCCATAGAGTCACTCGTAGATTCCCCTCAACAGGAATCTTAATGAGTGGATGGGAGATGTTAGGTTTACCCTGGGTATCACTGTTATGTCACGGGTAGACAGAGGCACAGTATACTAAACAAGACATATGTCATGGCAAGCCACACTTACAATGTGTCGAAGGACAAACACACTCTCTGACTAGCATTAGAAATGGCCTAGGGCACATCAGCAGTGTCTGCCAATGGACACCTATGTTGTGGAATACACTACTGATGTTGGATGAGGCTGTTGTAAGTAGTTCATATCTGAACATAATGCAACATGGTCAGATAGGTGCATAGGTTCATAGGTTTATACTAGGCTATCTGCCCTAAGGCAGTTATAAGCCTAGCCCAGTGTTTTGTGGCTTATGCCACCCCTTACAAGGAAACAATACTGTGCCCATTAGTTTGTTGTGCCTCTGTCCAGCAGTGACACAGAGACGATTCCTGGGGTAAACCTACGATCTCACATCCACAGGTCAAGACTCCTCTTGAACAGAGCCAGCGAGGTGCTCTGCCTCACATGGACTGGGTTTGTATTCCACAGCATAGGGAGTCTGAGTGATAAATCTATCCCTCCAGCATGTCCTACGTATATCCCTGCTAAGGTTTAAATCACTTGCCCCAGTGGTTCTGGTGGATTTGGAGATTTTGAGGTGGAGCATGTCCATTAATCCCTGGTTGGACATGGCCTTGCATGTCAGGCACATGTCACCTCTGAGCAGACGGTATGCGACTGAATAGAGCTGGAGTGTCTTCAATCAGGCAGCATATGACAGATGTTGGAGTCCCTTTACTCTTTTGGTGGGGGACATCTGGAGTCTCTCCAATTGCTGCAGATGTCGGGTGAAATACAACCTGAATGGGGCATTGTACTCGATCATTGGTCTGATAAGTGAAGAGTACAGGGGAACAATGACCTCACTAGATCTGGATGTGAATCCCTTCATGATCAGGTGGGCAATGTAGAAGGTCTTTCTAACCACTTTAGCAACATGAGTGTCAGAAGAAAGGCCACTGTCAACCTGGGTCCCCAGGTCCATGATAACCTCCTCTGTGCTTAGAGGATTGCCACCTATATGATAGCTTGGGGTTACCTTGCTTTTCCCGAAGGGTATGACTATACATGTTTTGGCATTTAACTTCAGGCCATGGCTCTGGCACCAGCTATCAGTTTCCGTGAGTCCCTTCTGAAGGATATCCGTGTCTGATGCACTGTCCACTATGACGCCCAGTTCGCAGTCATCTGCCAACTTAGCCAAAGTCCTCCCATGTTGGCCTGCACTTCTGAGAAGTAGATGCCGAACAATAGGGGGCCAAGGACCGAGCCCTGTGGGACACCACTGGTGACCGGCTTGGAGTCTGACATAGCGCCAGCAACTCTAACCCTGTGGGTCCTGTCCTTAAGCCAGTTTGCAACCCATCTTGTGACATATGGGTTTACATTTAGGTTGGTAGGTTTTTCTACAATACCCGAGTGGGGTATTGTGTTGAAAGCCTTTGCAATGTCAAGGTAGGCTGTATGGACTGCCTTCCCCTCATCAATGGCCTTAGTGACTGTTTTGAAGAAGTCAACCAAGTTCAGAAGGCATGATCTGCCCTTGACAAAGCCAAACTGGGATGGGTCCAATGTCTGCATGTCCCCTATATCTTTGTTTATGAGCTCCATTATGATCCTCTCCATAGCTTTGCAGACTAGACTTGTTCAGCTTATGGGGCGGTAATTAACAGGGTCCGTAGAGGCACCGCCTTTGTGCAGATGTGCACAACTGGACCCTAACCACGCTGTTGTGCTCACTATGGAAATGTAAAGCAGTGATAGGACTAAAGACCAGGATACCATCCACCACAGTGTAAGTACTGAACCACTACAGTATACAGTACTACAGTGTTAGGTCAGTATGACCGGATGTTGACAATTGTATGCAAAGTATCCCATGCAAAACCTGCAGGCACAGTATAATCCCTGTTGTGTTCACACAAAAAGCATTTGGACAGTAACTACACAACATGGCACAGAACACACAACCATAAACTGGAGATATTTGTTGAAGTTCACACTCATCCACAAATGTGATGGGCTGCAGAGTTCAACATATGGAAATCTCACACTGGGCATGCTCACACACTTTGATAAATGGGACATCTTTCACACAACATGCCATGGGAAGGCTGAACTGGGCATGCTCACACACTTAGTGCAAATATCAGTTTAGCATTTTGCCACATATATCTGGTATATGTGCGTGTTATTCCAGTAACCAACAACATTATAGAAATCTGACCAGTGCTCACACTTAAATGACTACAGAGACATACATGATATAGTGGATTTACCCCATATGCAAACATCGTCCACAGATACACAAGTTGTTCATATAAACAGGAACTGTTATGGCAATAAAGACCTGCAAACACTGCCATCAGCACCAAATAATGTGCATCTGACAGGTAAACATATGGGTGTAGAGGTCAACACTAGGCTGTTTGCCCTATGGAATGACAGCTTATCCAGAGTGTGTGTGTGTGTGGGTGATTGTGGTTGGTCTGTGTGCAAGTCTGTGTGAGGGAAATGTTCCTCTTAGCAACTGTGAAAACACACCACTGGATGCTCATTCCCCTTTCTAAACACCGATGATGTCAGCACCCTATAAGTAAATCAGGAGAAAAGAAATCTCCCAGTAATCCAAATAGCGCACTCCGCTAATGCGTCCATCTCTAGTGTCATAACATAGTTAGGTAGGGGTTTGAATCCAGCAAGTGGCAAGTTTGTGTGAAGGGGGTAAGTGTGTGTATGAAAGGAGCATCCCTTTTGGCAACTGTGAAAACACACCACAGGATGCCCATTCCCCTTTCTAAACACCGATGATGTCAACACCCTATAAGTATATCAGGAGAAAAGAAATCTCCCAGTAATCCGAATAGCGCACTCCGCTAATGCGTCCGTCTCTAGTGTCATAACATAGTGAGGTAGGGGGCTGAATCCAGCAAGTGGCAAGTTTGTGTGAAGGGGGGAAAGTGTGTGTATGAAAGGAACATCCCTTTTGGCAACTGTGAAAACACACCACAGGATGCCCATTCCCCTTTCTAAACACCGATGATGTCAACACCCTATAAGTATATCAGGAGAAAAGAAATCACTCAGTAATGCAAATAGCACACCCTGCTACTGCGTCCATCTCTAGTGTCATAATATAGCTAGGTAGGGGTTTGAATCCGGCAAGTATGGATGAAAAGAACATCCCTTTTGACAACTGTGAAACCACACCACAGGATGCTCATTCCCCTTTCTAAACACCGATGATGTCAGCACCCTATAAGTATATCAGGAGAAATAAAATCACGCAATAATGCAAATAGCATGCTCTGCTAATGCGTCCGTCTCTAATGTCATAACATAGTTAGGTAGGGATTCAAATCCAGCAAGTATGTGTGAAGGTGTATGAAAAGAATGTCCCTTTTGGCAACTGGGAAAACACACTACAGGATGCATATACCCCTTTCTAAACGATATCACAATTATTTATGGCTTTTGATTCCAGACATGTCACGTGTGTTCTGCTCACACATAATGCCCATGTGTGCGGGTTGTTTCTCACAATAATGCATGACATCAATTAAACCAGTTATGGCACTGCACACATGATGTATGTGTGTGCCAAATACACATATGTACCTGTGACCTGCAATAGTTACCATGTGTGATGCCTGCCACATGTGAATACATGGTATTTGCACTGGGTAACATTATAACTGTGGTCTTCTGTGCAGGTGCTGCATGTGGGATGTGTATATACAGTGTGAGATGTAGATGCTATCAACCTAGTAGTGAGGGATACACACCTGGTCTGGGGCATATAGTCTACATGTTGTTGATGAACAGGTGCTGCATGATTTCACCTGTTGTGGGAGTGGTAAGAAGTTGTTCCATAGCAATGCAGTGACTGCATGCTACGAACCTGTCAGCTAGGGTGTTGTAGCTACAGTAATTCATTAGCATTCAGTAATATGTCAGCATTCCTGGTGAGGGTATGATGCCAACCAAGGTCAGGGTTCTACCAGCCTGTGCCACATGCTCAGTGAGCCCTTCCATGTTCCCTGTCATGTATCCCAGTGAGGGACATCACACATCAGCTGTAGTGGCATGGACAATGACCGAGTCATATGTGTGCATGCATCTGACTGACCTGTATGCTTCTGTTATGTGGTGGACCATAGTGCCCCATGAGCATATCACTGTGACCTTCACCTTGTCCAGCTTGGTGAGCATGACCTCACTGTACTGGACAATAAAAGTACCTAACACAACTGCAGC